>NC_092050.1:85378539-85634733 GCF_003086295.3 Arachis hypogaea
CTTTGCTGAGTGGATGATGGAAAGGCCTGCTATTGCTAAACCTGTTTCTTCACCATTATTTAAGCCTTGTTGAGGCTTTTGTTGATCCTTCCATGAGAAATTTGGATGATTTCTCCATGAGGGATTATAGGTGTTTCCATAGTGTTTACCCATGTAATTCACCTCTGCTATTGCAGGGTTCTCAGGATCATAAGCTTCTTCTCAGAAGAGCCCTCTTTAGTACTGTTGGATGATTCCTTCAATCCATTCAGACTCTGAGAGATCATATTGACTTGCTGAGTTAATATTTTATTCTGAGCCAATATGGCATTCAGAGTATCAATTTCAAGAACTCCCTTCCTCTGAGGCGTCCATTACTTACAGGATTCCTTTCAGAAGTGTACATGAACTGGTTATTTGCAACCATGTCAATGAGTTCTTGAGCTTCTGCAGACGTTTTCATTAGGTGAATGGATCCACCTGCAGAATGGTCCATGACATCATTGATAATTCAGACAGACCATCATAGAATATATCCAGGATGGTCCATTCTGAAAGCATGTTAGAAGGACACTTTTTGGTCAGTTTCTTGTATCTCTCCCAAGCTTCATAGAGGGATTCACCTTCCTTCTGTCTAAAGGTTTGAACATCCATCTAAGCTTACTAAGCTTTTGAGGAGGAAAGAACTTGGTAAGAAGCCGTGACCAGCTTATCCCAAGAGTTCAGGCTATCTTTAGGTTGAGAATCCAACCATATTCTAGCTCTGTCTCTTACAGCAAACGGGAAAAGCATATGCCTGTAGACCTCGGGATCAACCCCATTGGTCTTAACAGTATCATAGATCTGCAAGAATTCAATTAAGAACTGAAAGGGGTCTTCGGATAGAAGTCCATAAAACTTGCAATTCTGTTGCATCAGAGAAACTAATTGAGGTTTCAGCTCAAATTGTTTGCTACAACGGTAGGGATTGAGATGCTTCTTCCATGTAAATTGGAATTAGGTGTAGTAAAGTCACCAAGCATCTTCCTTGCATTGTTATTATTTTCGGCCATGCCTCCTTCTTTTTTGAAAATTTTTGTCAGATTTTCTCCAAATAGTTGTGCTTTAGCTTCCCTTAGCTTCCTCTTCAGAGTCATTACAGGTTCAGGATCAGCCTCAACAAGAATGTTCTTATCATTGTTCCTGCTCATATGAAAAAGAAAAAAACAGAAAAGAAAATATGGAATCCTCTATGTCACAGTATAGAGATTCCTTTATGTGAGTAGAAGAAGATATGAATAGAAGAAGGAGAATCCAAACACAAGGGTGAGGAGTAGTTTCGAATTCTTGGGTGAAAAAGGGGTGTTAGTAAATGAATAAATAAATAGAAGGAGGTGAGGGAGAAGAATTTTCGAAAATTAGATAAAATAAAATAAAAGTATTTTTGTTTTTAAATTAAAAATTCGAAAATTAAGCAAGGAAAATTAAATCAAATTAAATTAATTTAAAACAAATAGTTAATTGAAAAGGAAATTTTAGAAAAGGGGAAGGTGATTTTCGAAAATTAGAGAGAGAATTATTTAGGTAGTTTTGAAAAAGATATGATTGAAACAAAAGGATATGATTAATTGAAAAAGATTTGAAAATTAATTTTTGAAAAGATAAGAAGTTAGAAAAGATTTTGAAATTGATTTTGAAAAAGATATGATTGAAACTTAATTTGAAAAAGATTTAAAAAAGAATTTGAAAAGATTTAATTTTTGAAATCAAAGTTGATTACTTGACTAACAAGAACTAAAAAGATATGATTCTAGAGTTTAAAGATTGAACCTTTCTTATTAGGCAAGTAACAAACTTAAAAATTTTGAATCAATCACATTAATTGTTAGTATTAATTTCGAAAATCTGAAATAAAAATAAGAAAAATATTTTGAAAATAATTTTGAAAGTTTCAAAATTTATAAAAGAAAAATGAAAAAGATTTGTTTTTTGAAAAAGATTTGAAAAAGATAGAATTTTTAAATTGAAAATTTGATTTGACTCATAAGAAACAACTAAATTTTAAAAAGTTTTGAAAAAGTCAACTTAAATTTTCGAAAATTTATGAGAGAATAAGGAAAAGATATTTTTTTTATTTTTTTTTGGATTTTAATAATGAAAGAGAAAAACATCAAAAAGACTCAAGATATAAAAATTTTGGATCAAAACAAAGGAAACATGCAAGAACACTTTGAATGCAAAGATGAACACCAAGAACACTTTGAAGATCATGATGAACATCAAGTATGTATTTTTGAAAATTTTCAAGATAAGAAGAACATGCAAGACACCAAACAAATTAAAAATGCATATGAAAAACTAAAAAGACACAAAACAAGAAAATATGAAGATCAAACAAGAAGACTGGCCAAGAACAACTTGAGGATCATGAAGAATGCAATGCATGAAATTTTCAAAAATAGTTTTCAGAAAATTAAAAAGATGCAATTGACACCAGACTTAAAACCTGACTCTAGACTCAAACAAGAAACACAAAATATTTTTGGTTTTATGATTTTATTAAAAAATTTTTTAGTTTTTTTTTTCGAAAAATATTTTGGAAAAAACGAAAAAGAAGAAAAATATTTTTTTTGTATTATTTTCGAAAATAAGAAATAAAAAGCTTAAAAATAAAATTACCTAATCTGAGCAATAAGATGAACCGTCAGTTGTCCAAACTCGAACAATCCCCGGCAACGACGCCAAAAACTTGGTGCGCAGAAATCGTGACGGTTCCATTCCTTGGTAACGGTGCTAAAAACTCAATATGCACGTTCATGATCTTAGTTCTTTGACACAACTTCGCACAACTAACCAGCAAGTGCACTGGGTCATCCAAGTAATAAACCTTACATGAGTAAGGGTCGATCCCACGGAGATTGTCGGCTTGAAGCAAGCTATGGTCACTTTGTAAATCTCAGTCAGGCAGATTCAATTGATTATGGAGATTTAGTAATTAAAAGATAAATAAAATATAAAATAAAGATAGTGATACTTATGTAATTCATTGGTGAGAATTTCAGATAAGCATATAGAGATGCGTTCGTTCCTCCTGAACCTCTGCTTTCCTATTGTCTTCATCCAATCATTCATACTCCTTTCTATGGCAAGCTGTATGTTAGGCATCACCGTTGTCAATGGCTACATCTTGTCCTCTCAGTGAAAATGGTCCAATGCGCTGTCACTGCATGGCTAATCATCTATCGGTTCTCGATCATACTGGAATAGGATCCATTGATCCTTTTGCGTCTGTCACTACGCCCAGCACTTGCGAATTTGAAGCTCGTCATAGCCATCCCTTCCCAGATCCTACTCAGAATACCACAGACAATGTTTAGACTTTCCGGATCTCAAGAATGGCCGTCCATGGATTCTAACTTATACC
Organism: Arachis hypogaea; assembly: GCF_003086295.3. Lineage (NCBI taxonomy): Eukaryota > Viridiplantae > Streptophyta > Magnoliopsida > Fabales > Fabaceae > Arachis > Arachis hypogaea. Next base: position 85,381,922 of record NC_092050.1, read on the forward strand.
ACGAAGCTTCTGATTAAGGAATCCCAAAGATACTCATTCAATCTAAGGTAGAACGGAAGTGGTTGTCAGGCACGCGTTCATAGGTTGGGAATGATGATGACTCTCATGATCATCACATTCATATTGAAGTGCGAATGAATATCTTAGAATCAGAATAAGCTTGAATTGAATAGAAAAACGATAGTACTTTGTATTAATTCCTGAGGAACAGCAGAGCTCCACACCTTAATCTATGGTGTGTAAAAACTCTACCGTTGAAAATACATAAGTGATAATGGAGTTCATTGGTCTCAGCCCCAGAGGGGAACCCGAGTCACCAAGGCTAAAAATGATCCGAAGATGTAAATACAATAGTAAAAAGTCCTATTTATGCTAAACTAGTTATTAGGGTTTACAGAAATGAGTAAATGATGCAGAAATCCACTTCCGGGGCCCACTTGGTGTGTGCTTGGGCTGAGCATTGAGCTTTACACGTGTAGAGGCTTCTCTTGGAGTTGAACGCCAGTTTATAACCTGTTTCTGGAGTTTAACTCCACTTTGCAACCTGTTTCTGGCGTTTAACTCCAGAATGCAGCATGGAACTGGCGTTGAATGCCAGTTTGCATCATCTAAACTCGGGCAAAGTATAGACTATTATATATTAATGGAAAGCCCTGCATATCTACTTTCCAACGCAATTTAGAGAGCGCCATTTGAAGTTCTGTAGCTTCAGAAAATCCACTTTGAGTGCAGGGAGGTCAGAATCCAACAGCATCTGCAGTCCTTCTTAAACGCCTGAATCTGATTTTTGCTCAAGTCCCTCAATTTCAGCCAGAAAATACCTGAAATCACAGAAAAACACACAAACTCATAGTAAAGTCCAAAAATGTGATTTTTATTTAAAAACTAATAAAAATATACTAAAAACTAACTAAATTATACTAAAAACTATGTAAAAACATTGACAAAAATAAATTTTGGTGGAAAAATAAATTTCTCCCAAAACACACAAATCTAACCGGCAAGTGCACCGGATCGCATCAAGTAATAAAAACTCACGGGAGTGAGGTCGATCCCACAGGGATTGAAGGATTGAGCAATTTTAGTTTAGTGGTTGATTTAGTCAAGCGAATCAAGTTTTGGTTGGGTAATTTGTGATTTGCAGAATGTAAATTGCATGAAATTAAAGAGAGCAAGAAATTAAATTGCTGAATCTTAAAGAACAAGAAATTAAATAGCGGAAACTTAGAATGCAAGAAATGTAAATTGCGGAACCTTAAAGTGCAAGAAATGTAAACTGCTGGAATTGTAAAGGGAATTGGGGATTGGATTTGCAGAATTTAAACAAGGAAAAGTAAAATTGCATTAAACAGAAGAGTAAAAGGGAATTGGGATTGAAACGGATCTTGAAGCAGTAAAGTAAATGAATATTAAAAGCAAGAAACAGAGAATATAAAATTGAGATCTCAGGGCCCAGAGACTAGAAAACCAAGTCTAGATCTCAATGCCTTCCTAGATCCAACAAGAACAATTGCAAAGAAAATGTAAATTGCAAAGAAAAGAGATGAAGAGCAATTAACAGAAAATTAAATTCAATTATGCAGTGAGTAAAGCAGAGGGATCCAAGGATGAGATTGAAACAGAATTTCTTCAATTCTCCAACCCAAGATCCAAGACAAGTGTAATTGAAATTGAAAGCAATAAAACTAAGAGGAAGAGAAGTGAATTCTCCTTCCCCAAGACAAAGAAATTAAAATTCACTCAATATCCAAAGCTCTCCGAAAACTATTATGAAAATTCCAAAAGAAAGCTCCCCGAAGAACTTGAATTCTATCCTATTTATACACTTTCTTCAAATGATCTTCAAGCCTTGAGTTGGGCCTTTGCTCTTGGTGGAATTGGGTTGAAAGAGGCCTTGGTTGATTGCTCTTGAAGTTTGAAGAAGAACCAAAGTGAACCAATTGAACCGGTTTTGAGGTTAGCAAAAGTTGGACCAAAAGTTGGAGCTAAAGTTAGGGGTCTAACTTTGGCTCCAACTTTTCATAGCAGCACACACAACTTGCTGGTATGAACGTTGGTGCCAACGTTAGGGGTCTAACTTTGACCCTAACGTTGGCCTTGCCTTGTGTGCTAGTGGCGCCAACGTTAGCCACCAAGTTAGGGGGCTAACGTTGGCGCAAACTTTTGCCCCTCTCCCTTGTATTTTCATGTGCCAACGTTAGCCTCCAAGTTAGGGGGCTAACGTTGGCGCAAACATTGGATGGCCAGGGAGGAATTTATGTGCCAACGTTAGCCTCAAAGTTAGGGGGCTAACGTTGGCGCAAACTTTTGGTGCCCAGGGGAGAAATTCATGTGCCAACGTTAGCCTCAAAGTTAGGGGGCTAACGTTGGCGCAAACTTTTGGAGCCCAGGGGAGAATTTTCAAGTTCCAACGTTAGCCTCCAAGTTAGGGGGCTAACGTTGGGGCTAACTTTTCAACCAAAAGTTTGTGCAAAAGTTTGATGCTAACTTTAGGTCCAGCTTCTTGCTTCCTGGTTCAATTTCGCTTATTCCATTGTCCTCTCTTCACTCCTAGCCAATCCTTCTTGCTTCAACCTTTCTCCAAGCTTTCTTCACCTATCATTAATCAACCAAACTCATCAAAGCTATGCTCAAAATCATGAGATATTCATTCTTTCACAATATGCAACAAATATAGCATAAAACCTCATGAAATGGCATGAATTCATATATGGTTGATTCAATCAAGGGAAACATGAAAATCTACCTAATTGGCTTGCTTGTAGCTCAAGAAAGTGCATAATTCTAATGAAAACAAAAGAAAAAGACTAGTTAAAATAGGCTAGGATGACTTGTCATCACAACACCAAACTTAAAGCTTGCTTGTCCCCAAGCAAGAAAAGATTTATTGAGAAGAAAGAATGAAATGGAAGAGGATGTTCATGCTAGCAGAGTATTATTGATAGTTCATGGGGTTTTGTGTGGATATGCAAATACTCACTTCTTATTGACTCCTAGGCCTAGAAAGTCTCCTTCAAGCTTCAAGTGACATAATGCTATGACCTCTCATTATTCCTTTATCCTTGGCTATTACTTTGTTCATAAGCTTTATTTGAGTGTCATGTGTAACAAGTTCATTTTCTTTATTTTATACTTGACACATTATTCACTATAGACACTTGGCTCACATTCCTTCTTAGAACATTGATGCCCAGCACCTCTTTGGGTTACTAAATGCCTTGTAGTTAAGTTGCTCTTGATAGTGGACTTTCAGCTGATGATCCCGGGTTAGTTAACCCAAGTCACCAAGTGTTGAAGCACTCCAAAGAGCTTAATAATCCAAGCAGATCCTAACACAAAGACACCACAGGCATATATTCTAAGGTTCAAGCTATTGGTGTCCAGCTTTGTTTCTTTTTGTTTTTCTTTTGTTCTGCTATTTTTTTTTTGGCTATCTTTTTTCTTTCCTTCTTTTTGTTTTTCTTTCTAACCAAGGAATTTAATTCAATTGAGATTCATAGACAGTAGGCCACTCTTTACTTAGAAGGAGATATCATGGCTCTTTATTCATTAAAAGTGAGCTATTATACAATCACACACATACCACCACTTACTTTTATTCTACTTCTATCTAACAGAAACCATCTTACTTCATATTCAAGCATTTCTTTTATTGAATTTAAAGTGTAGGGGACAAACATGCTTCTTGTCAAGTGAAAGTAAACACACAAGCATACATATAGACTAGTTTACTTGTTCTAAGGGAAGTTTGAATCTGTTTGAACTAAATGAACACTTTATCAAGACATCAATCAAAAATATTTCCCAACAGTAAAGGTTAAGTATAGATACAACCTATTGGTTTGCATTTCTTTTGTTCTTCTTTCTGTTGTGCCCCTGTTTGAGTCTTTATGCATGGGATCTTCAATTGGTGGTTAACTCCCACTTAATTCCTTGCTACTTCTTCTGATTCAACAGGTTAACTCTGGGCAAACTTTTGTATCCTTGCTAAAGGTTATGATATTGGGACTAAACAAAAATAGTTAAGTTGTTGAATAATCTGTTTGATTGCTTGGAACTAGCAATGTGCAGGAAGTTAGAATGAAGTTTTAGTGGAACACCAAACTTAGCATCTTGCATTCTCCCTTCGATTGTTTTTGGTGTGCAACTCCAAACTTAGCTTCTTGCAACACATAGCAGTTATCCAACACTCTTATTGAAAAAGTTATGAAAAGAAAACTACCTCCGGTTGGGTTGCCTCCCAACAAGCGCTCTTTTATTGTCACTAGCTTGACATCTTTCAATTCTTTTTAAGAGGGCTGTAGGTGTTGAACCTCTTTTTCCTTATCCAATTGTCCTCCCAAATACAGCTTTGCTCTGTGACCATTTATTGTGAATTGATTCTTTGTTGCCTCATCTAGCAGTTCAATACTCCCATAGGGAAAAACCTTTGTCACCAAGTATGGGCCAGTCCATTTAGACTTCAGTTTGCCAGGGAAAATTTTAAGCCTCGAATTATATAGGAGCACTTGCTGTCCTGGCTTGAATTCCTTCTTTGTGATCTTCTTGTCATGCCACTTCTTAGCTTTCTCCTTGTATATCTTCGCACTTTCATAAGCCTCTAGTCTAAATTCATCCAACTCATTTAGTTGTAACAACCTTTTTTCTCCTACAGCTTGGGGATCAAGGTTGAGGAGTTTAGTGGCCCAAAAAGCTCTGTGTTCAAGCTCTACAGGGAGGTGGCAGGATTTGCCATACAATAGCTGAAAGGGTGACTTGCCAATAGGAGTTTTAAAAGCTGTCCTATACGCCCACAATGCATCCTCTAGCTTTCTAGCCCAATCTTTTCTTGTGATTCCCACTGTTTTCTCTAGGATCTTCTTTAATTCTCTATTTGCAAGTTCAGCTTGGCCGTTAGTCTGAGGATGGTAAGGTGTGGCTACTTTGTGAATTACTCCATATTTGTGAAGGAGTTTCTCCATTTGTTTGTTGCAAAAGTGACTACCACCATCACTAATAAGACCCTTGGGCACTCCATACCTAGTGAAAATGTGCTTTTTAAGGAATTGGAGGACGATCTGTGCATCACAGGTGGTTGTGGCTATGGCTTCCACCCACTTTGAGACATACTCCACTGCTACCAGGATGTATCTAAAAGAATAGGAAGGAGGAAAAGGCCCCATGAAATCAATTCCCCATAGATCGAACAATTCTAATTCTAAGATAAAGTTTTGAGGCATCTCATTCCTTCTTGTTAATCCTCCTGCTTTCTGGCATTCATTACATTGGTGTACATATTCTCTGGCATCCTTGAAGATAGTTGGCCAATAGAAGCCACTCTGCAGTATTTTTGCGGCTATTTTTTCTGGGCCGAAGTGTCCACCATAAGCTGAACCATGACAATGCCACAAGATGTCCCTCACTTCACTTTCAGGAATACACCTTCTGATCACTCCATCAGAGCATCTCTTGAATAAGAAGGGTTCATCCCATGAAAATTTCCTTGCTTCGTTGATCAACTTCTTCACTTGTTGCTTAGAGAATTCTTGCGGTATCTTCCTTCCCACTTTGTAATTTGCTATGTCAGCAAACCAAGGTGCTTGCTGGATCTGCAGAAGGTGCTCATCTGGGAAGCTTTCATTTATGGGCTGGGATGCTTTTTGACTTGTTTCATGTGGTAGCCTTGACAGATGATCAGCGACCTGATTTTCAGTGCCCTTCCTATCTCTTATCTCAATGTCAAATTCTTGTAGGAGCAGTATCCACCTGATGAGTCTTGGTTTAGCATCCTGCTTTGACATCAAATACTTAAGTGCAGCATGATCAGTGTAAACTACAACTTTGGATCCTATCAGATATGATCTAAACTTATCAAATGCATAGACTACAGCTAGCAACTCTTTTTCTGTTGTAGTGTAATTTCTTTGGGCCTCATTCAATACTTTACTTGCATAATATATGACATGATGCAAATTTCCCTTCTTTTGCCCAAGTACAGCACCAATTGCAATGTCACTTGCATCACACATGAGTTCAAAAGGTAATTCCCAATCTGGATGTGTGATGATTGGTGCTGTTGTGAGTCTATTTTTTAAAGTTTCAAATGCATGCTGGCAGTTTTCATCAAAAACAAAAGGGTTATCAAGCATTAACAGATTACTTAAAGGTTTGGCTATTTTTGAAAAGTCCTTGATAAACCTTCTGTAAAATCCGGCATGCCCCAAGAAACTTCTAACAGATTTCACATTAATTGGTGGAGGGAGTTTTTCTATGATCTCAACCTTTGCCTTATCAACCTCTATCCCTTTTCTTGAAATTTTATGGCCAAGAACAATCCCTTCGGGTACCATGAAATGGCATTTCTCCCAGTTCAAAACCAAATTAGTTTCTTGGCACCGTTTCAAGACAAGAGTTAAATGGTTTAGGCAAGCATTGAAATTATCACCAAAAACAGAGAAGTCATCCATGAAGACTTCTAAAAATTTTTCGACCATATCAGAAAAAATGGAGAGCATACACCTTTGAAATGTGGCAGGGGCGTTGCAGAGCCCAAAAGGCATCCTCCTATATGCAAAAACTCCAAATGGACATGTAAAGGCAGTTTTCTCTTGGTCCTTGGGGTCCACCACGATTTGATTATACCCAGAATATCCGTCCAAAAAGCAGTAATAGGCATGCCGGCTAACCTTTCCAGCATCTGATCAATGAATGGGAGAGGAAAATGATCCTTCCTGGTGGCATCATTCAATCTTCTATAGTCTATGCACATCCTCCACCCAGTCACTGTTCTAGTAGGGATCAACTCATTCTTCTCATTAGTGATGACCGTCATCCCTCCCTTCTTTGGTACAACTTGAACCGGGCTTACCCATGGGCTGTCAGATATTGGGAAGATTATCCCTGCATTCCACAACTTCATTACTTCCTTCTGGACAACTTCCTTCATTGTAGGATTTAGCCTTCTTTGCGGTTGAACCACTGGTTTGGAATTATCTTCCAAGAGGATCTTATGCATACATACTGCAGGGCTGATTCCCTTCAGGTCATCAATGGTCCATCCTAAAGCATCTTTATGAGCTTTGAGTACGTCAAGAAGTTCTCCTTCTTCCTTCTTTGTCAGGGATGAATTAATGATTACTGGGAAGCTCTCTGATGCGCCAAGGAATGCATATTTGAGATGGGTGGGTAAAGGTTTCAGTTCTTGTTTTCGCACATCTTCATTGCTATCTTGTCTTTCATCTTGCTCAGTGAAGGTCTCAGCCACTTGTTCCTCTGTTGCCCCTTGATTTCCTTCTTGCTCTTGAAAATTTTCTTCCACTGTTTCTTCCACCAAACTGTCTATCATATCCACTCTTACGTAATCCTCTTGCTCAGGAGCGTTTTGCATTGATTTGAACACATTTATGATCATTTGTTCATTATGGACCCTGAAGGTCATTTCTCCTTTTTCTACATCAATGATGGCCCTTGCTGTGTGTAGAAATGGCCTTCCCAGAATGATTGAGTCGTTTCCTTCTTCTTCAGTGTCCAAAATTACAAAGTCTGCTGGGAAAATAAACTCCCCAACCTTCACCAACAGATTCTCCACAATTCCATTGGGTGTCTTGATTGATCTGTCAGCCATGACTAGTGACATCCTGGTGGGTTTAAGTTCTTCTATGGCAAGTTTTCTCATCATTGAGAGAGGCATTAAATTGATGCTGGCACCCAGGTCGCAGAGAGCCTTGTTGAGAATTATCTTGCCAATAGTGCATGAGACTACAAAGCTTCCCGGATCCTTAAGTTTTGGTGGAATACCCCGTTGAATCACAACACTGCATTCCTCGGTGAGTAATATGGTTTCCCTTTCAAGCCAACTTCTTTTCTTGTTGATAAGATCCTTCAGAAATTTGGAATATAGAGGCATTTGCTCAAGTGCTTCAACCAAGGGAATATTGATTTCCAGCTTCTTAAAAATCTCAAGGAATTTGTGAAAATGCTGGTCTTTAACCTCTTTGTTAAACCTTTGGGGATATGGCAGTGGAGGTGTGATGCTTTTTCCTATTTGCTGCTGTCCCTGAGCTACTTCCTTTGAGCTATGTGGCTGGTTATCTTTCTCTTTAAGGTTCTCAGTGCCTTTGTTTGGCATCATAACTTGCTCCTTAGCTTCATCTGCCTTTGTTTGATTCTCATCCTCCGTTGGCTCTTTGATGTTCTCTGCTTGCTTCCTTGTAGTGTCATTGTTGCTTATCAATGTTCTCCCACTCCTTAATTATATTGCCTTGCATTCCTCCTTTGGATTTGGAATTGTGTCACTGGGCAGTGAGTTGAAGGTCTCTCAACAGATACTTGCTTGGAGAGTTGCCCCATCTGTCTCTCTAGGCTCTTCAGGGAGGCTTCCTGATTCTTGGTTACCATTTCTTGGTGTTTCAACATTTTGTCTATCATGGCCTCCAAGTGAGTGATTCTTTGGGCTTCAGGTGATACTTGAGGTGGGTTATGAGATGTGGGTGGTGGATGGTAGGCATTTTGGTTGGTGGGTTGGTTATTAGATTGGTATTGGTTGAGGTTGGGGTAGTTGTTTTGAGGTTTTCTGTAGGGGTTTTGGTTAGTTTGCTGCTGGTTGTGGTTTTGGTTGCTTCTTGGGTTGTGTTGGTTTGAGTTCCTCTGCCATGGTTGTTGGTTTTGGGTATGGTTATCTCCCCATCTGAGGTTTGGGTGGTTTTTCCAGGATGGATTGTATGTATCACCATACACTTCATTTGTTCCTTGGTTGTGCATATACTGTACTTGCTCTTGTTGTTGTTCTTCTTGAGTTTTTTCACTCTGTCCCCATGTGGTTGATGGTTGGCTGGTGTTAACTGCTGCAACTTGGAGACTATCAATCCTCTTGGCCATTTGCTCAAATTATTGTTGAATTTGCTGCTGCATCATCTTGTTTTGAGCCAGGATTGAATCCACTCCTTCTAGCTCCATTACTCCTCTCCTTTGTGATGGTTGGCGGCCTCTTTGATGAGCAAAGAAATATTGGTTGTTGGACACCATATCAATGAGTTCTTGAGCCTCTTCTGCAGTTTTCATGAGTTGCAAGGAACCTCCAGCTGAATGATCCAAAGCTTCCTGGGATTTCAGTGTTAAGCCTTCATAGAAGTTTTGAAGCTTCTCCCACTCATTAAACATGGCAGGGGGACATTTCCTGATCAGAGCCTTGTACCTCTCCCATGCCTCATAGATGGGTTCGGCCTCCATTTGTGTAAATGTTTGTACCTCAGCCTTTAACCTTATAATCCTCTGAGGTGGATAAAATTTGGCAAGAAACTTAGTTACCAAATCATCCCAGTTGTTAATGCTGTCCCTTGGAAATGATTCCAACCATTGAGTGGCCTTGTCCCTGAGAGAAAATGGGAATAGCATCAGTTTGTAACTGTCAGGGGGCACTCCATTAGTTTTGACAGTGTTGCATATCCTCAAGAAAGTGGATAAATGTTGGTGTGGGTCCTCAAGTGGTCCTCCACCAAAAGAGCAATTGTTATGAACCAAAGTGATGAGTTGTGGCTTGAGTTCAAAATTGTTGGCATTGACATTTGGAGACAAGATGCTGCTCCCACAATGTCTAGGATTTGCAAAGGTATAGGAAGCCAAAACTCTCCTCTGGGGTGGGTTGCCATTGTTGTTGTCTTCTCCACCTGGTGGATTGGTTAAATGATCCTCCATCTCTTGGAATTCTTCGTCTGATTCCTCTTCTCCAACAATATTTTTCCCTCTTTCAGCTCTTCTTAACCTCCTGAGAGTTCTTTCGTCTTGTTCATGAAAATTGGGTATGATTCTTCTTGTACCTGACATACAAGCAGAGCATGAGGAATGCACAAAACCAGTGACACTTCAATTTACTGCCAGATTGAAGTGTTAGTTAGTTTAAGCAAAAAATCAAACAGTTAGTGGGTTAATCAAAATTAAAGAAAAAGTGCTTGATCTAGATCACCACTTCGCTTAATCATTGTCAATCTAATCAATCCCCGGCAACGGCGCCAAAAACTAGATGAGTATTTTGGTGGAAAAATAAATTTCTCCCAAAACACACAAATCTAACCGGCAAGTGCATCGGGTCGCATCAAGTAATAAAAACTCACGGGAGTGAGGTCGATCCCACAGGGATTGAAGGATTGAGCAATTTTAGTTTAGTGGTTGATTTAGTCAAGCGAATCAAGTTTTGGTTGGGTAATTTGTGATTTGCAGAATGTAAATTGCATGAAATTAAAGAGAGCAAGAAATTAAATTGCTGAATCTTAAAGAACAAGAAATTAAATAGCGGAAACTTAGAATGCAAGAAATGTAAATTGCGGAATCTTAAAGTGCAAGAAATGTAAACTGCTGGAATTGTAAAGGGAATTGGGGATTGGATTTGCAGAATTTAAACAAGGAAAAGTAAAATTGCATTAAACAGAAGAGTAAAAGGGAATTGGGATTGAAACGGATCTTGAAGCAGTAAAGTAAATGAATATTAAAAGCAAGAAACAGAGAATATAAAATTGAGATCTCAGGGCCCAGAGACTAGAAAACCAAGTCTAGATCTCAATGCCTTCCTAGATCCAACAAGAACAATTGCAAAGAAAATGTAAATTGCAAAGAAAAGAGATGAAGAGCAATTAACAGAAAATTAAATTCAATTATGCAGTGAGTAAAGCAGAGGGATCCAAGGATGAGATTGAAACAGAATTTCTTCAATTCTCCAACCCAAGATCCAAGACAAGTGTAATTGAAATTGAAAGCAATAAAACTAAGAGGAAGAGAAGTGAATTCTCCTTCCCCAAGACAAAGAAATTAAAATTCACTCAATATCCAAAGCTCTCCGAAAACTATTATGAAAATTCCAAAAGAAAGCTCCCCGAAGAACTTGAATTCTATCCTATTTATACACTTTCTTCAAATGATCTTCAAGCCTTGAGTTGGGCCTTTGCTCTTGGTGGAATTGGGTTGAAAGAGGCCTTGGTTGATTGCTCTTGAAGTTTGAAGAAGAACCAAAGTGAACCAATTGAACCGGTTTTGAGGTTAGCAAAAGTTGGACCAAAAGTTGGAGCTAAAGTTAGGGGTCTAACTTTGGCTCCAACTTTTCATAGCAGCACACACAACTTGCTGGTATGAACGTTGGTGCCAACGTTAGGGGTCTAACTTTGACCCTAACGTTGGCCTTGCCTTGTGTGCTAGTGGCGCCAACGTTAGCCACCAAGTTAGGGGGCTAACGTTGGCGCAAACTTTTGCCCCTCTCCCTTGTATTTTCATGTGCCAACGTTAGCCTCCAAGTTAGGGGGCTAACGTTGGCGCAAACATTGGATGGCCAGGGAGGAATTTATGTGCCAACGTTAGCCTCAAAGTTAGGGGGCTAACGTTGGCGCAAACTTTTGGTGCCCAGGGGAGAAATTCATGTGCCAACGTTAGCCTCAAAGTTAGGGGGCTAACGTTGGCGCAAACTTTTGGAGCCCAGGGGAGAATTTTCAAGTTCCAACGTTAGCCTCCAAGTTAGGGGGCTAACGTTGGGGCTAACTTTTCAACCAAAAGTTTGTGCAAAAGTTTGATGCTAACTTTAGGTCCAGCTTCTTGCTTCCTGGTTCAATTTCGCTTATTCCATTGTCCTCTCTTCACTCCTAGCCATTCCTTCTTGCTTCAACCTTTCTCCAAGCTTTCTTCACCTATCATTAATCAACCAAACTCATCAAAGCTATGCTCAAAATCATGAGATATTCATTCTTTCACAATATGCAACAAATATAGCATAAAACCTCATGAAATGGCATGAATTCATATATGGTTGATTCAATCAAGGGAAACATGAAAATCTACCTAATTGGCTTGCTTGTAGCTCAAGAAAGTGCATAATTCTAATGAAAACAAAAGAAAAAGACTAGTTAAAATAGGCTAGGATGACTTGTCATCACTAACTAAATTATACTAAAAACTATCTAAAAACAATGACAAAAAGCGTATAAATTATCCGTTCATCAGAGGCCCTAAAGGTGAAGGTAGTAGAGACCCTTGAAGTCGAAGGAGTGGTTGAAGAATTAGTGAAGGAATACATCAAAGAGGAGTCTGATCTTGTCTTAGAGAAAGAGGAGGCCCAAAAAGTGGAGGTAGGAAAAACCCTTGAAGATGAAGGAATAGTTGAAAGAAGTTGTCATGGAAGGGAAATCATCAAGGATGAGTACAATTTTATACTAGAACAACTGGACAAAGCAGTAATTATTGAAGAGAAAGAAGTGGTTGAAGACTTAGGAGATCCTGAACCTCGATGGGAAAGTCCAATCATAGAACCTCCTTCCAAGACATTTGAATTTGATGCCAAAAAGGGTGTACAACCTCCAAGGCATATCATGGCTAAAGACTTTAAAGAGTTTGATCAAGAGATGGAGATTAAAGAAGAAGAAGCACAACCTCCCATGCCTTTGGTGAACAATGAAGAAGAGATCAAATTGGAAGAAAGCTACCAAGAGGAAGAGGATGATATTGAAGAAGCTTACAAAGAGGTGGAAATTGTCAAAGAAGAGCCCAAGGGAACGGAGCTGGAAATCACCTTGCCAAAGTTATTGGAGACCTCTCCCCTAAAGCCATCACCATCCATCCCTTCGTTCAAGTGGGTAAATCTCTCATCTCTAAGCTTAATTAGCCCACTTGAATACGCTTTGCTTGAGACGGATGGGCAACTTAGAGCTCTTTGTGGCTATAAGAGCAAGTGGGAGATGGTTAGTGGTAGGAATTGTCATGCAATGTTCAATATGGTTGCATGCTCCAAATTGAAGTACAAAGGTTGGTACAAAGCTCAACTGAATGGGTCTAGGAAGTTGTTTGACCGCTTTAGTGAGAATTTCAATTGCGTGCCACCTGGATGGAATCATGATGATCAACAAGAAGACGGGTGCAAAGGCAAGGTCTGGGACCCCGGAATTCAGTATAGAAATCAACACTCTTGGGGCCTTGTCACTTGCTTTAACCTGCTTGAAGGCTTTCTGCTCCTAGTTTGGGATCCCAGAGGCCATTGGAATTACAAACATTGGTGGAGATTCCTGGATGAGTTCAAGCACAAGCCACCATAACAGGGATCTCACCAAATGTCCAACTTAAGGACAATAACTAAAAGTGCTAGGTGGGAGACAACCCACCATGGTATGATCGTTCCGTTCAGTCTTAATTTTATTTTTGCTTTATTTTATTTTTATAATGTTAATGACTCTTCTCATAATTCCTGCATATAGCTGCATAGTCATCTACATTTTGCATTTCCATACTGCATATATAAAAAAAACACACGCAAGCGACGCGTAAGCGTCGCTGACGCGTCCGCATCACCAGTGCGTTGGGAAGAAAACAAATTGAACAGAGAGTCACGCGAGAGCGTGGTTGGAGGCGTGCCTTAAGCACAAACATGCCCACGCGACCGCGTCACCCACGCGGCCGTGTCATTTGGAAAATAAGCCTCCCACGTGTCCGCGTCACCCACGCGAACGCGTGCCCCAAAAAAATCGACATAAAAGAGGTGTATGGCAGCAAGTTATGATGGAGCTGGGCTGGAATGATGCTGGAAACACCAGCCCTATCACGCGGCCGCGTGCCCCACGCGGCCTTGTCGTTTTACAAAATCAGGCCATTCACGCGATCGCGTCACCCACGCGAATGCGTCACCCCAAAATTTGGCAAAATGAGTATAAAACAGAGAGTTGTACTTACACGAGGCTGCACTCGCGCCAATCGCACAAATCAGGCCACGTGATCACGTGACCCACGCGTCCGCGTCACCTGAACTTCTCGCACACCACGCGACCATGTCACTCACGCGTCCGCGTCACATGCGGCGCACAGCTTATCCAGATCAGCCAAATATCTTATCTTTTCTTCCCCAATCCTAATTTTTCTTATCCTTTATTACTTTCTTCTTCTTCATCTTTTTAACCTCTCATCCCTCTTCACTTCCATTCTATTTTACTTAATTTATTTGCATACTTTTATTCATTGCATTTTAATCTTTTTTTGCATATTTTTATCTCCTTTTCTAAATTTATTTTTCCATTGGTGTTAAATTTTCTTATTCAACTGTTACATCTTTTCTTGAATTATTCTGGTGCTTCATGACTTGTTTTATTCTGATTGGGTATTATTATTCATAAGTCAATGTTATTCCTTTATGATACTTGCATTCCATTTGCATTGACATGAACTTACACTATCTTTCATTACCCACACTCCTCCCCTTTGTTGCAAATTTTGCACCACTGGTATGCCATGTGCTTCTATTGTTTTCTCACTTGCATGTTGTAGCTACCATGTAATTGAGACCCTTATTATTTGGCATTAACACCCATATTTTATTTGTTTTCTATCTTTGTTTCTGGGTTACTTTTCTTCTTTTCCTCTTCTTTCAGGATGGCCACCAGGAAAGGAAAGGAAAAAGGAAAGCTTCTAAATGGGGAGACAAACAAGTCTATCTGCACAATCCTTGGAGAAAAGCGTCAGTTGGAACCACCCATCCACTTGCACATCTTAGCATGCACCGACGACGGTGCAATCTGATGACAAGTCATCTTAGCCTATTTTCACTAGTCTTTTTCCTTTGTTTTCAATTGATTTTATGCACTTTCTTAAGCCATAAGCAAGCCAATTGGGTAGATTTCCATGTTTCCTTTGATTCAATCAACCATGGATGAATTCATGCACTTTCATGAGATTTTATGCTATAATTGTCATATATTATGAAAGAAACACAATCTCATGATTTGGAGCATAGCTTTGATTGTTTTGATTGATTGATGATAGGTGAAAAGAGTTTTGAAGAAGGTTGAAGGAAGAAGGAATGGCTAGGAGCAAGAGAGAACAAAAAGTTTGAGCCAAAGTTTGCCTCAAACTTTAGCTCAAACTTTTAGAAGAGTTGAAAACATTCCAGAGAAAAAAAGCTTGAGCCAAAGTTTGCCTCAAACTTTAGCTCAAACTTTTGATAGAATTGAAAACACTCCAGAGGAAAAAAGCTTGAGCCAAAGTTTGCCTCAAACTTTAGCTCAAACTTTTGGGAGAAAAGCTTGAGCCAACGTTTGCCTCAAACTTTTTGGCAAACGTTGGCATCACAAAACCAACACCCTGGAGGAGAAAAGCTTGCGCCAATGTTTGCCTCAAACTTTTAGCAAACGTTGGCGCCACACTTGCACACCCTGGAGGAGAAAAGCTTGCGCCAACGTTTGCCTCAAGCTTTTTGGCAAACGTTGGCGCCACACATTTACACAGGGGGACCAACGTTTGAGCAAAAGTTTGACCTCAAACTTTGGCCCAAACGTTGGTAGAAGCAAGTGAAGCCATCTGGTATAAAAAGTTTGAGTAAAAGTTTGCCTCAAACCTTTACTCAAACTTTTTATGATTTCAACCCGGTTCACAATGGATCTTTCTCCAACTCCAAGAGCAATCAACCAAGGCCTTTATCAACCCAATTCCATCAAGAGCAAAGGCCCAATTCAAGGCTTGAAGACCATTTGAAGAAAGTGTATAAATAGCTTAGGATTTAAGTTTTTCGGGGAGCTATTTCCGGAGAGAATTTTGGAACACTTACAGAGAGCTCACCTTTACATTTTTTAATTGTTGCTTTAGAATTCTAGAGAATTGGGAAGGAGAATTGATCTCTCTTCTTCCTTGTTCTTGCTCAGCACTCTTTACTTTTCTTGTTTTGGATCTTGGGTGGAGAATTGAAGAAATTCTGTTTCAATCTCACCTTGGGATCTTGTTTAATTTTCAGCATTGAGTTTCCATTTCTGTTAATTGCTTCTTCTTCTACTTTCTCTGCAACTTACTTTTCTTTATTTCCGATTGCATCATTCTTGTTGGATCTAGGAAGGCAGTGAGATCTAGACTCAGCTATCTAGTCTCTTGAGTCCTGAGATCTACAGTTTTCAATTTCAATTTCCTTATTTCGTCGCTACACCAAGCTTTTTCTCAATTCCGTTTTAGATCCGGTTTAATTCAAGTCATCTTCTACTTTTCTGTTTATTGCATTTTACTTTTCCTTATTTGATTTCTGCAAATCCCATTCCCAATTCCCTTTACAATTCAAGCCATTTACATTTCTTGCACTTTAAGATTCTGAAATTTACATTTCTTGCAATCTAAGTTTCTACAATTTATATTACTTGCACTTTAAGATTCAGCCTCTTTAATTTCTCTGCACTTTAAATTCTTGCCAATTGTCCCTCTCCCTTTTAATTTCATGCAAATTAGCTTCTGTCAAACACAAATCACTCAAATCAACCCTTGATTCGCTTGACTAAATCAACCACTAAACTAAAATTGCTCAATCCTTCAATCCCTGTGGGATCGACCTCACTCCTATGAATTTTATTACTTGATGCGACCTGGTGCACTTGCCGGTTAGTTTTGTGTGTTTGGGATTCGTTTTTCGTTTTCCGAAAATACACATCACAATCTTTAAGTGTGGGGAGGTCGATACCGATCTCCGTGGGTTAGTACTTTCCTGTCTCAACACCAATGTTTAAATTTTCTTTGTAGTTAGTTGTTGCATTTGCATGTTTGATTGCATATTTGTTTGATTTTGTGCATATTTTACCACCACTTGGTTAAAGTAATATTTTCTTTTTTCAAGAAACTTTTTAGAGTATTTCACTAATTCGAATTAAAATTTTTATTAAACTTGTTTGAAGAAATATTATACTAGAACATGATTTTGAGCTC
This sequence comes from Arachis hypogaea, assembly GCF_003086295.3. Taxonomy (NCBI): domain Eukaryota; kingdom Viridiplantae; phylum Streptophyta; class Magnoliopsida; order Fabales; family Fabaceae; genus Arachis; species Arachis hypogaea. The sequence goes on from NC_092050.1 coordinate 85,398,593, forward strand.
GAACACACAAAACCTGTGAGATTTTGAGCCTAATTGATTGGTTGCATTTTATCAACCAACATTGTATTTTTGGTGTGTGTTTTTCTCTCTAAAATTGTGATCTTTGTCTTGCTTAATTCTATATTTCCATTGTTTGATGTATGCATGCACTTATGTGATTGAGGCCTTGTTTCACTAAGCTTACATACCCATATGGCCTTAACCTTTCATTATCCTTTGCAAACTAATTTGAGCCTATTTTACCCCTTTTATTTTTTACTTTAGCACATCATTAACTCTAAGCGGAAAACAATAATGTCCTTAATTTGAATCCTTGGTTAGCTTAGACTAGTGAGAGTGCTCACAAATTAAGTGTGAGAAAATTGGGATTGAGAACATTTGGTTTAAGAATTGGATGTTATATATCTTTATGAAAATGTGAAAGAAATGTTTAGGCCATGTTCATGCATTCAATAATTTAATCATATGCATTGAGAAAAACAAAAGAAAAAAAAAAGAAAAATAGGAATATATACAAAAAAAAAAGAAAAAGAAAAAAAAAAGAGAAAAATAAAAGAAAAAGAGCAAATAAATAAAAGGGGACAAAATGCCCCCAAAGTAAAAGGTGATAGCAATGCATATGTACTGTACTCGAATCAGGATGCATGAATATGTGGTAAACATAGTTAATGGATAGTTAGGTTTTGTATTGTGATTACATGGATTGTCTAAGTTAGGTGGAAAAGTTTAAGTTAATTAAGGATTCAAATTTTAGTCCACTTGACCAAATACAATCCTACCTTGACCCTAACCCCATTACAACCCTTAAAAGACCTCTTGATATGTGTATCTGTGCATTAAATTTTTGTTGATTGTTAGATGAAAAGCAAGCCTTAGAGAGCAAGGTTAGTAGAGAATTGAGAGAGTCGAACCTTAAACACCTGAGCGATTAGTGGTGTGTTTGGGAAACTCGTTGGAAGAGAAGAAGCACGTTTAGACTTCTTGAAAGTTTCAACTTTTGGTTTGGCAAATTTTTTTTCCATGAACGCAGAAGTGATTTTGCTACCAAAACCAACGTTTACAAGAAGCAACTATTTTTAGCTTCTGCGTTTTCCTAACGAGCTTTTAGCCATGGATACTAACTATTTATTTATCTTTTACCAACTTTATCCTTCATGTATGTTATTATATTATTTATAAAATTCTTGTTATTTCTATTTATACGAGCTCTATTTTTTATTATTTATTATTTTTATTTTTTTCAACTGTTTGTTTGATATTATACACTTTTATAATTGTGATTTTTGTGTATTATGTTTGTTATTATCTTTTTATAATATGATTTATTGATTCTATTAGGTAAAATAAATTAAACAAAAAATTAACTATAAATAGTAAAAAATTATAGCATACTAAAAAAAGAGTACCAAAAATACTAAAAATATACTATATAAAAAAATCATAAAAAATTTTTAGATTTGTTTCAATTACTATAAAATAAATATTTAATTTTTTTATTATGTTTAGTACTCTCTTTTATAATTGTAATTCTCATATACTATGTTTTAGTGTAATTTTTTATAACATAGATTATGATTCTATTAAAAAAATAAATTAACTAAAAAATTAATCATAGATAATAATAAAATCATAAATTTTGGATTCCAAAATAATATTAAAAATAAGATTATTGAGAGTACTGGAATAAGAATACGATGTAAAAAAATACTAAAGTAACATTCTTAGTTAATACTTAAAAAAAATGTAACATATTTGATTAAATATTCTTTTATATATATATATATATATATATATATATATATATTTTATATTGTTTTATTTTTATTTAAAAATATATTTTATCTATTTTTACATGTTCTTTTTATTTTAGTAAGTAAATATTAATTTTATTATAAAATTAATTAATAAGATCTATTTAAATATCTAAATTAAAATGATAGAATAATATAAAAAAATTATTTAAGTTGAGGTCTATTTTAGTAATTTTTTATCTAAAAGTGATTTTGAATGGTATAAACCAAACAACATTTATTTTACTATAATCAATTTTGATACAAAAATTACCAAACATAAATCACTTTAACACAAACTTACTTTTTATCAAAATCAAGTTTGCAAAATCAATTTTATGCAAACTCCCGTTTACAAACTGTAATCCAAACACACACTAGAGTGCATACACTTCCAGTGAGGGTTCGATGCTCGATTCTTTGTTCCGGGCTTTGATGAGCTATTTTCTTCTACAAGTTTACTTGTACTTTATCTTTATGATTTGAATTAGTGAAATCCAGTTCATATTTGTTCTTAAAGGATTTGTTTACTTTTAACCAAGTAGGTAGAAACATTCTGCATGTAGTTGCATTCATATAAATAGGTTGCATTTCATACTTTCTACCATTCCTCTTCACTCTTATAGTTTCTCTTGAGCTTAGCATGAGGACATGCTAATGTTTAAGTGTGGGGAGGTTGATAAACCACTATTTTATGGTTTATCTTGTGCTCAATTGAGTGGTCTTTATCAATTCTTTACTCACTTATTCATAGTAATTGCATATTTTCCTTCCTAATTTTGTGCTATAATTGAAAACATGCTTCGTCGCTCTTAAATTTACTACGTTTAATCCTCTCTTATTACCATTCGATGCCGTGATATGTGTGTTAAGTGTTTTTAGAGATTACAGGGCAGGAACGGCATAGAAGATGGAAAGGAAGCATGCAAAAATGGAAGGAATACAAGAAGTTGAAGAAATTGCTAAGCTGTCCAGCCTGACCTCCTCGCACTCAAACGGTCATAACTTGAGCTACAGAGGTCCAAATGACGCGGTTCCAGTTGCGTTAGAAAGATAACGTCTGGGGCTTCAAAATGATATATAATTTTCTATAGTGGCCGTACAGATAGGTGACGCGAACGTGTGCTCCACGCGGACGTGTTGTAGTGACAAAAATCAGCGTGTTTGAATTCGCAACCAGCGACATCTGGGCTGTTTCTGACCCAGTTCTCGGCCCATAAAACACAGATTAGAGGCTATAAAGTAGGAGAATGCATCCATTCATCATCGAACAATTCATACAACATTCATATTTCACAATTTTAGGTTTTAGATGTAGTTTTTAGAGAGATATGCTCTCTCCTCTCTCTTAGGATTTAGGATTAGAATTAGGATTTAGGATTTCTATTATGATTAGGCTACTTCTTCTCAATTTCCAGGTTCAATATTGCTTTTATTTATTTTTCCAATTTAATTTATGAATTTCCATGTTAGATTTGATTTCTTCTATTAATGCAATTTGAGGTATTTCAGATTTATGATTTTTATTTAACTTTTTATATTCTTGGTTTTAATTGATGAATTGAGAAATTGGAGACACTTGAGTTATCAAACTCCTTGTTGATTGAAAATTGGAATTCTTTGCTGATTGATTTGAATTCAATAACTATAGTCTTTTCTTAGGAATTGACTAGGACCTGAGGAATCAAATTGATTCATTCACTTAACTTACCTTCATAGTTCGAGGTTAACAAAGTGGGAGCAAAATCCAATTTTCATCACAATGATAAGGATAACTAGGATAGGACGTCCAGTTCTCATACCTTGCCAAGAGATTCTTTATAATTATTAATTTATTTTTCTTGTCATTTAATTTACTTGTTCCTTATTTCAAAAACCCAAAATTCTACCTTTTCCATAACCAATAATAAATCATACCTCCCTGCAATTCCTTGAGAGACGACCCGAGGTTTAAATACTTCAGTTATAAATTTTATTGGGCTTTTTTACTTGTGACAACCAAACTTTTGTACGAAAGGATTCTCTGTTGGTTTAGAAACTATACTTACAATGCGATTATAATTTTATAAAAATTTCTTTACAAGCAGGAAATCCGATCGTCAGTACTTCAAGCTGGTTTTTACTGGCTGACCTTACAAATGGAAGCAACAGAGTTCGTCAAAACATGCCCACCATGCCAGAAACACGCCAACTTCTATATCGCACCCCTCGAAGAGCTTATCTGCGTCACCTCACCCTGGCCATTCGCAAAGTGGGGATCGACCTCCTCAGACCATTCCCCCAGGGATCGGGGCAAGTCAAGTTCCTCATCGTTGGGATAGACTACTTCACAAAGTGGATTGAAGCAGAGCCATTAGCCTCTGCCACCGCCCAAAGAAGTCGGAAGTTGCTTTATCAAAACATTATCACAAGGTTTGGGGTCCCATGTTCCATCACCACAGACAATGGCACTCAATTCACCAACACGGACTTTAGAAACTTGGTAGCTGATTTAAAAATAAAGCACCAATTCACCTCCGTGGAACACCCACAAGCCAATGGGACAAAGTCATATTGGCTGGGTTAAAACAGAGACTACGGGACACAAAAAGAGCCTGGGCAGAAGAGCTCCCGCAAGTCCAGTGGGCATATCGGACGACCCCACACTCCACCACCGGGGAATCCCCTTTACGACTTGCTTACGGAATGGAGGCAATAATTTCTGTAGAGGTAGAGGAAAGATCTCCTAGGGTGATCTTCTACAATGAGGATACCAACTCCCAGGCACAAAGGGAAGAGCTCGACTTTCTCCCAGAAGTTCGAGAAAGAGCTCGGATTAGAGAGGAGGCGCTAAAGCGTCGAATGGCTTTAAAGTATAATTGGAAGGTAATCCAGTGAAACTTCACCATCAACGATCTCGTCTTAATCCAAAATGTTATCGGAGCAGGTCGGCCAGGCGAAGGGAAACTAGAAGCCAACTGGAAGGGGCCATACCGAGTTACAGAAGTACTAAGGAAAAGGTTACTATAGGGTGGCCAATCTACAAGGGCGAGAGCTACTGGGGTTATGGCACGCTTGTAACTTAAGAAGGTACTATAGCTAGGAAAAAGATCTTAGGCTAAGCCACACTCTTTTTCCTAAAAGGTTTTTTAATGAAGTGCTAGGCTAAGATCTAGAACCTGCCCGAACTAGAAGGGTAAGCACTCACATGTCCACACTCTTATTTATATTTTTATCTTATCACTTGAATAAAATTTTTAGATTCCCTAAAAAGTTTCCTATCAAGACGCATTAATTTATGCTCAAAAATGCGAAATTCATCGCCCGACCAGAAGAGGTCGGCAAGATGAAGCGACAAAGCTCAAGTTATTGTAAGAAGTTATAAAAAAGTAACCCATATAAAGTGACCTAACGAGGTCAGACTAGAAATGGGATTACTAAAATAACTTGAGAAGGACCGACAGAGAAGTCGGACCAAAAGAAAGGATCACTGAAAAAGGAACAAACATCACACAAATGCCAAAAGGGTTGAAAAACCTAAGGCTAAAGTGCTTAGCCAAAAGGGTATAAGTCTTAAAAATGGGGCGTTACCTAAAAAAGCAAAAGCACGACCCCAAAACAGGGCTAAAAAGTTGTCACAAAAAACTAAAAAGGTTCTATGCAAAGAACACTAAAAAGTTATTGGACATCGACTAAAAGCCCGGACAGCAAGCCGCAAGGATGACAGCGCCAAAGCAAAAAGTTGTCAACACAACTAAAACAGGGCGTGATCCAAAAGGCAGGGGTAGAAATTCACGGTATTCTAAAGAGAGATCGGGACCGAAAAGTACCAAACATCTAAATAAGCATAAAGAAACCCACGAGGAACAAAAGGGTTGAAAGAACAACACTTCTTTGCAAGTTAAACTAAGCCACCACTCAAACAAATCAAAGATTAAAACATTAAAGGCGCAGAGGCTGCCGAGTTTAAAGTGTTTTTAAAATAAAAGTTGCTCGGAAGTAACTAGAAGAGTGTCAGAAATAAAAGTCATCCACAAAGACTTACAAAATTCAAGAGGTCCACAGACCGGACCATACCAAGTACATAATCAAAACAAGAGATAAAGAGAGAATCATAAAGGATCTAAACTCGCCCTGGAAGCTGCATCCTTAGGAGAAGGAGGGATAGTCGAGATCGGGACAGCTCCAACAATTCCATCTGGGCAGTTCAGAATCTCCAAGTCAGGCTCAGATTCGGGAGCAACCACCTCGGCAGAAGGGGCTGCAGTAGCTGAAGCTATAGAAACCTTAGCTGGCGGTAGAGGAGGAGGACCATCGTCATCATCATCAGGGGCAGTTATAATCTTGTCCTCCTCCATAATATTATCCATGCTAAACAAAGAGAGGTCGGCATCAGGGGTAAGAATCCGGACATGGGCCTTCAGATTTTCATACATAACAGTCATACTACCTACCATATGGCCCTGAAGCTCGGTATAGTCATCCTGAGCAGACTACAGCCTCTCCCTAGTTTCCAACAGCTTGCCATAGGTCTGAGTATAGCTCTCCTTATACTTTTTATCCGTCTCCTCAGCAACATTAGCAGCCGCCTCTGCAGTAGTAGCACGAGCCTTCTCCCTATCCACTTCAAGCTCCAATCCAACAGCCTTGGCCTCAAATGCCTCCTTAAGACCCTTTATCCTCTAATACTCGGCCTTAGTATCCTCCAAAAAGGTCTTAGTAGCATGGACCAGAGATTCCTTGATAACCCGGGATAAAGCAGCACTAAGATTAGACATTCGGATGTTATTGCTGGATATGAAGTCAAGATGATGAAGGATTAACACATCGTCAAGAGGAAACTTGCCATAAAGGGCAATCAGCTCTGTGGCAAAAGCCACACTGTCAAACTCCTTATCATCCAGATAGTAAGGGCCAACAGTCCTTGACTTCTTGGGGGGAGGACCAGCAGTAGTAGGGGAGGAGGCAGCACCAGAGGTCGCCGGGGGCGGATTAGAAGAAGTTGTCCGAACTTGAGGCCGGCTTCTTCGGAGGCAGCTGTTATGAAGAACCTTCTCCCGACGTCTTCCTCTATAAGTTCTGAGTAGCCACCGCCTTTTTTGCTTTGCGAAACATTTTCATCGAGTCTGAAAATGACACTATCTCTAAAAAGAAGCCAGGAAAATAGTTACACAGCAGAAAAGGACAGGATCACAAACAATAAAAGAAATCTTTATATAATAAAAGAAGTCTGTTGCTACCTAGTTCGGAACAGAGAAGGGAAGGATCTCTTAGGAATCTCTTCGTGTCCAGGTGAGCAGGCTCCCCCAAATGCACCTCTAAAATATCCACGAAAGCCCTCTCTACTTCATCTAAACTCTCCCATGGGTACTTAAGGACTACTGTATCTTTCTGACACCATAAGGGAAAGGTCGACTCATTGTTCTCATCCAGAAAGAAGGGGTGAACATCCTCAACAGCTCGGACATTAAAGTAAAAATTCTTAAAGTCCCAAAAAGAGTCATCAAACATATGAAACACTTTTCTCCCTTGGGTAGCCCTAAAGGAGATCAAAGAAGCCTTCTTCTTGGCCACCCTCGGTTTGGTTAGCACAAATAGGAAATGGAAAAGGTGCAAAGTAGGTTGGATACCTAGCTCCTGACATAGCAGCAGGAAGATCTTCAAAATGCCCAAGAATTCGGGTGAAGCTGCGACGGGGCCACATTACAGTTCCACAAAACCTCCTTCTCAAATTCAATAAAAGGAAGGGTAATACCTAACTGGGTAAAGAAGTAGTCATAGGCATAGAAAAAATGACGCTATGCCTGACCTAAGGGATGGAAACTAACTCTCTCCTCAGGTTTGGGCGATACCAGTTCATAATTCTTCTCATCATCCCTACTACTACAGATCCTATGAAACCTCCTAAGCTTCTCATAGTACTCAGGGTCGGCTACAGTAACACACATAAAGACTATAGAATCTAACCAGTCAGCCATACCCACTAGGACCTTCATAGACATCTCGACAAAATTTTTACGTGAAAATATAGAACAACTATACCTACAGTAAGAAGAAAGAAAAAGGGGTCAGTACCAAACAACTCGGACAGAAAATGAAGAAACAACCAAGCAAACAATAAGTATAGCAGCAAAAGGGCACCCCAGGATCCACAAATGCAAAAGAATCATCACCAAAAGCCCAGGGGCACCTGATGAGGGAAAAATGATTCCACACAAACTCACCAGCAAGTGTACCAGGTCACATCAAGTAGTAATTACTCACAAGAGTGAGGTCAATCCCATAGGGCTTGATGGATTGAGCAACTTTAGTTTGGTGATGAATTTAATTAAGCGAATATTTGATGGTTTGAGTGAAATTTAATTAACAGTAGTGACATTGCAAGTAAACTAAAGAGTAGAAATGAAAATTGCAGAATCTTAAGTGCAGAAGAAGTAAAATTACAGAAACTTAAGGTGCAAGAAATTAAAAGAGCAGAAACTTAAATTGCAGGAAAAGTAAATATCTGAAACTTAAAGTGCAAGTAATGTAAATTATTGAATCTAAATTACTGGGAAATTTAAATTGCATGAATGATAAAGGGATTTGGGTATTGGAAATCAAAATAGAACTGGAAATGTAAATTGTAGTGAACTAAAGAATGCTCAGAGGAAGAAATTTAGAAAATAGATTAGTTAGAGTTTCAGTGCCAAAATAGAAATTGAAACAGAAGAGTTAAAGCAGAATGAAAATGTAAACCAATTCTAGAATCTTAGAAGAGAAATTGACTATTGCAGAAAATTAACAAAACAGAAAATAAAATTTAGTCTCAATTGCTCTCAAAACAGAAATGCAGAAATTGCAGAAGAAAGAAAATTAGAAAGCAAATTATGATAAGATCTCCAATTCTTAGAACTATGGAAGGAAAAGTAAAGGATGACTTCAGATTGAAGGAATTCAGAAGAATGCTTCAATCCAAGTTTCAGATCCAAAAATAGAAAGTAACAGGTCGCAGAAGAGAGAAAACGAAAACAGAAAGCAAAAATTCAGATCTGATCTCCAATTCAAAAATTCTAAAAATGAAAACTAAGAGAGAGCTTTTTTTTCTGAAATTAAATTCCTATCTATATATACACTTTCTATTTCAGGCCTTCAGCACTTGGAGTGGGCTTTTTGGTCTTGCATGAAGTGGATCAAAAATGGCAATTTGTTGCAGCTTCAGGTGAACGTAGCATTCTCAATTTGAACGTAGCGTTCTTTCACCAACGCAGGCGCGTACTGATGTGTGAACTTTTGTTGATATAGAATTTCTCAATTGAATTCTCGTTGCAAGTATAGTTCTAGACCAATAAAGAGTCCTCGCATACAAAAATTTATGTTGTCACATGTACAAACCCCAAATAAGAATTAACCGGAGTATTTGGACTCCGGGTCATCTCACGAGGAATTGCAATGAAGTGAATGATTATTGGCTATGAAGGAACAAGGGGGTAAGATTGATAAAGGGGCAAGGAAGTAAATGGACAAGAATTTAAATGACAAGAAGACTAAATCAAGCAAGTAACTTAAGAAAGCAAGTAATAAAGAGAGACATTCATGACAAGAATTCAGATCATAGGCTTTCTATAGTCATACATTGATTAATTCATCTTATTTAGTCAACTCCAACAAACGGAAGAAGGTATCATGTCATCTTCACACAGGGAGAATATCAAACAAGAGTAATTAATCATGTCACAAATATAAACAAGAATTTATCTTATTACGTCATCTCCAACATTGGAAGAAGATATAGGTTATCTTCCATGAGGGAAAGTCTAACAGGACTAGCTAATTTCAATCCAAAAATTCCTAATCTTCTCACTAAGTGAATTAGCAAAAGATTAGAGTTAATGGAAACAATACTAGCTAACAACTCTAGATCACCAACAAGAGTTTGGTTTTCATGACTCAAGATTACCTAATTACTCTTTCCAAGCTAAGAACGCTCAAAATCTACTCTAATATCCAACCAAGCATTTTGTCAAACACTTGGAAGGCATAAAAAGAAAGCATAATAAATGACAAGAAATAGTAAAATCTACTAACTTCAAATTGCAAGGACACAAGATCAACAACTCAAATTCATAATAAAAGACATCAAACATTAAATTGCATTAAAGAAAATATCCAAATCCAACAAGAGTTCATCATCACAAAAGAGACATAAAAGTAGAATTAACACTACAAACTAAGAGAATTAAGAGTAGAAGCATGAAATTGTAAAGAAAACAAGATGAGAACATGAAATTGAAACTAGATCTAAGATGAAATTAACCTAAGAACCCTAATTCTAGAGAGAAGAAGGAGCTTCTCTCTCTAGAAACTAACCTACATGATGCTAAGTTACAAAACAATTGCTCCCCCCTTTTGCCCAAACTTGAATTCTGCATGAAATAGCATTAGAAATGTGTTGGGTTGGGCCTAAAGTGCTTCAAAAATCGCTGGGGGCGATTTCACTTTAGTGGGCCACGAGAAACATCGGCTCGCACGTGTATATGGCATGTGCGCGCCCCTGAACGGAAAGCAACATATAGCAAATTTTTATCATTTTGAAGCTCTGGATGTTAGCTTTCCAACACAACTGGAACCGCCTCATTTGGACCTCTGTAGCTCAAGTTATGGTCGATTAAGTGCGAAGAGGTCAGGCTTGACAACTTTATGGTTTCTTCATTTCTTCATGAGTTCTCCCACTTTGCATGCTTTTTCTTCATTCCTTCCATCTAATACTTGCCTTATGAACCTGAAATCACTCGACAAACACATCAAGGTATCGAATGGAATTAAAGTGAAATTAAATCACCAATTTTAGGGCCCAAAAAGCATGTTTTTACACTTAAGCACAAATCAAGGGAGAATTGCAAAACTATGCTATTTCATTGAATAAATGTGGGAAAAGGTGATAAAATTCCCCAAATTAAGCACAAGATAAACCGCAAAATCAGGATTTATCAAATATCCCCACACTTAAACTAAGCATGTCCTCATGCTAAAATCAAGAAAGAAGCAAAGGGTATCAACATTTATTCAATACAAATTAACTACATGGAACTATCTATCTAAATGCAATCTGTCTATATGAATGCATCTACTTAGTCAAAACAATCAATTACCAATAATATATATACAAGTATAAGGGCTAAAGCCAATAACAATCAAATCAACCCACAATTGAATTGAATCATTGAAACATTTTACAAACTTGCAAGAAAAGATGATCGTGGGTGGAAACATGTAATTAAGCGATCGAACCCTCACCGGATGTGTATCCGCTCTAGGCACTCAAGTGTATGGGGTTGATTCACTCAATTCTCCCCTAATCATGATTTGCAAGATTTGTTTTTCATCTAACAATCAACAATTATTTCATGCATGCATACAAATATCATGAGGACTTTCCCATAGGTTGTAATGGGGTTAGGGTCAAGGTAGGATGCATATGGTCAAGTGGGCTTGAGATTTGAATCTTTGATTAACTTAAACTTCCCACCTAACCTATGACAACCTATACAATTCTAAACAAACCTAACTACCCATTCTTCACTTTTTCACACACTCATGTATTCTCTTTTTGATCACCACCCACATGCATTGACTTTTATTGAACCTTGCTTTGGAGCATTTTATCCCTTTTTATTGCAATTATTTATCTTTCTTTTTTTCTATTTCTATTATTTATTTTCATTTTTCTTTTCTTCTTTTTTTTTTTTTTACTAAAATATATACACAAGAACATCAATGCATATGGTTTACACATGATTAATACATGAGTATGTACCCAATTCCCAAGATTCTCAACACAAATACAAAAACACACTTTTATCTCTACCCAATGTTCCCAACTCTCCCAAAATCAAATGATAAACACTCTCACTAGCCTAAACTAATCAAAGATCCAAATTAAGGGATATTTATTGTTTTTCACTTAGGCTTGTAATGTGCTACAATTAAGAACAAATGGGTTAAGCATAGGCTCAAATTGGTTATCAATGGAAGATAAAAGGTAGGCCTATTTGGGTAAGTGAGCTATTTGAACAATGGCCTCAATCATATAAATGCATGTATACATAAAATAATGGACATATAGAATAAAATAAATCAAAGATTACCATCATAGGAAGAGAATAATGCACACAAGAATGAAAATAAGTGGTTATATATGATGTAACCATAAAATTAGGCTCAAATCTCACATGCTTGTCTTCTTAGCTCAAAACATGATCCACAAAGTATATAATTCAAACAAGTTCTAAAAAAAATTTTTCAATCAATTGGGGTGCCCTATAGATAAAATCCTTGGAAAATATCATGATTTTGACTAAGCTTAATATATACATATGCAATGCAACCAAAAATCCTAAAAGACCTAAAAATGAAATGCAAAAGTGTTGGGATTAGAAACTTGTCACCCAAAAATGCCTAGCGGTAAGACGACCTCCCCACACATAAAAGTTTGCACCGTCCTTGGTGCACTAAATATGAGCAGGGGGTACTACGACTTCTCGAGTTGCCACCTTCAGCTGGCGGGTTAACCGGTGCTGCGTGTTCTTTCTTCCGCTTCCATTTTTGCTTATGGTGCATCAATCATGAAAAACAAAATAAACACCAAAAAAAAGATGAAAACATACAAAAGCAAGGAAGCGTTAATTGTTGTAATGAGGTAAGAACCACTAGAATGGAGTGAGTGAATTAGTGTGACATCAATGAAAAATAGGTGTGTGGGTTCTAAAATTACGCGCGGTTTAGAACACACACACACGCTAGTATAAAAGTGATGTCACAATTACACAAAAGAAAACATGCACTTCACTCATTCTAGTGTGCTTGAGATACTTTAAAAGACTTGTAGGTTAGGGCAACCAAACAAGTAGTGAAGAAGCATAAAAGCATTCAAGCAATTAATCAAGCCATTGTGAAATTGGATAGTGCATGGACATTGATTGATGTGTAAGTGAATTTGATGAACAAAATGGTCTAGAGAGCTCACACATCAAACAATGACACATATTGAAGTTGTTGCAATACCTAGGTGACATAGAGGTGAAACACATGGATGCTATGGAAATTAGGAAAAAGGATATAGAAGTGGAAATCAATCACATAGCAAGCATGGCCCACAAAGCTTTACAAAGCTCAAAAATATGTCACTAGGTAAGCTTTCGATCCAATTTCACAATTCTACAATCTCAATGCATGAAATAAGTGATGTGAATAAGGGTAAACCATAAACAAGCATCACCTACAAAAAAAATGCAATGATAATATACAATTGCCTAACAATGGATGGTGAATGCATGGTGGCCAAAACATGCAACTCAAAAGAGTTAAGAAGCTTAAAGGCAATGAAACATTCACTTGGTGCTCATAAATGTTAAACATGAAGACTCAAAACCAAGTGACAAAATATAATTTCAACAATTAAATCCAACAATAAAAATTAAAAATAATTATGTGAAAATATCATCTCATCAATAATCAGCAGCAAGAAACAATAAACAATATTAATAATCCAACACTTATAATGAAAAATAGAAAACAAAATAAAAATGTACTAATTAAACAATTAACTAACTAACTAAAAGAAATGGTGTTACATGATGGTTGGTAGTGTTGGATGATGATTGAAGGGTGGAAAGAGAAGAGAAGAAGGAAAGGAATGGAAAGAGGAGAAGAAAAGAAGGTGGGTGAAACAGGGCAATCCACGCGTGCGCGTCATGTGCGCGTAAGCGTGGATTGATGAAATGGAAGCGACGCGTACGCGTGTAGTGCGCATACACGTGCATGGCAAGGTAGAGAGTCGACACGAACGCGCAAGGTACGCGTACGCGTGCCCTGGGGCACAAAGTTGGCACACTTCGGGCACAACTCTCGGGTGAATGTATGGGAGGTGGAAAAATCAATCCATGCGTACGCGTACATGATGCGTGCGCATGGATGATCGAAATTGCTTGATTCACGCGTACGCGTGAAGAACGCGTGCGCGTTGATGGTGCTATATTTTTTCAAAATTTTTCTATGCTTTTGCACCAAACCAAGCATTCCAAACCTCCAAACAGCTACCAAAACATCATAAAACCTTATTTAGTCTACTAGACTCCCAATTAAACTCAACTAATCAAACAAAACATGAAATTAAACTTATTTTACCAATATGTACAAAAGTGAAAAATGAAAAGATGTTACCATGGTGGGGTGTCTCCCACCTAGCACTTTTGTTTATTGTCCTTAAGTTGGACTTATGGGGAGCTCCTCATCAATGTGGCTTGTACTTGAATCCATCCTTGAACATCCACCAATGCTTGGACTTCCATTGTGCTTCATTAGTCAAGGTTAATAACTCCAAGCTTTGATGGAGTTCTTCACAAACCATGGGCTCCCAAAGTTGATTTTCCTTGTGTGATCCGGGATCCCACACCTTGTTTTCACACCCGTCCTTGAGTTGATTATGGTGATTTCTTCTGGGTGGCAAGAGAGATGAATTCTCATGGAAGCATCAAACTATCCTCCTAGACCCATCCAATTGAGCACTAGTCCAACTTTTACTCCATGAAGCTTCAACCATAATAAGCCTAGACTTACAATGCCAACCACTAAACATCCTCATCTTACGCTTAATTCCACAAAGCGCCCTAAGTTGGCCATCTGTCTCAAGCAAACTATATTCAAGTGGGATAATAAAACTAAGAGTTAGAAGTTTTACCCACTCAAATGAAGGATCAGATGACAATCTAGGTGGAGGAGTTCCCAACGGTCTTGATAAAACACGTTCCACTCCCGTCCATCCTTTTTGGAAAGCTTCCACCACTTGGCAAGATACTTTATGCTTTTCCTCTTGCCAAGCTTCCTCAAGTTCACATTCTTCTTCACCAATGTCCTCTAGCTCTTCCCCATCACTCAAATCATACATAGGAGGTTGAGTGAAATCTACGTCATCATCAATTCCGAGCATAGTGGGGAAGGATTCTTCAAATTCAAGAGGATCATATGTTGATGCAGAGTCATCATAAATAGGAGGGCCTATTGATTGGAACACTTCTTCTAATTCTTCAATCATATTGTGCCTTGGAGGTTGTGCACTCTCCTCCTCAACATCAACTTCGAACTCCATGGAAGAAGGCTCTTCAATTTATGCTTCCTCTATGTACTCAACATATCCTAAGGCTCCAACCACTACTTCCTTTTGTTCAATAATCTCTACCTCCTTCTCTTGTTGCATTTCTTGCTTTAACTCCTCTTCTTCACCTTGGAGCTTCAAGTTCACTCCCTCACTAAGCTCCTTGGTTGCTTCTCCGCATTCCACAATGGAAGTGCCTTGATCGCATAGGCTTAGGCGAGATGAGACTATGTTGCCAATGGCTTCTACCATGATAACAATTTTTGCTCTTAACTCCTCAAATTTCTTTTCATCCTCCTCCTGTTGCCTTAAGATATGAGATTCAAGATCCCTTAATTCTAGCATAAAGGCTTCATCGGAGGATTGTAGTGGAAGAGAGGGTTCATTGTTTGAGGGAAAGGTATTATAGTCAGAAGGTGGTTCATATTGGTGAAATTCTTGAGGTGGTGTGTGTGGACTTTGTGGTTATTAGGAGTATTGGTGTTGGAATAGTAGTGGCTCTAAGTATGGTTCATATGGTGGTTGGTATGGTGGGTATGGTTTAGGATCATGTGGAGGTGAATGGTGGTATGAGGCTTATGAATGTGGTGGAGGGCTATGTTGAGGAAGGGGTTCATATGCATATGATGATTGTGGTTGACAACCACAATGAGGGTCATCACATACATTAGATTGGCATGCATCGAGATTTGAATTGTACCCATAAGAAACCGGAGGAGGTGGTTGCCAAGAAGGTTGTCCATAGGCTTGAGGCTCCTCCCATCTTTGATTTCCAAATTCTTGATGCACATCGTCATTAAAGCTTTCATTTCCTACAACATAGTTTGAACCATACTCATAGCCAAAGTGATGAGAATTCATGGTGATAAGAGAAAACAAAAACAAATTCTAGCAAGAAACAAAGAAAACAAATCCTAAAACTAGCAAAAACGAACAAACAAACCAAAAATCAAGCTATTCACAATATATACAATAGCCAATAACAGAGCACCATTGCAGCTTCTTGGCAACGGCGCCATTTTAATGTGTGAACTTTTGTTGATATAGAATTTCTCAATTGAATTCTCGTTGCAAGTATAGTTCTAGACCAACAAAGAGTCCTCAGATACAAAAATTTAGGTTGTCACATGTACAAACCCCAAATATGAATTAACCGGAATATTTGGACTCCAGGTGGTCTCATGAAGAATTGCAATGAAGTGAATGATTATTGGCTATGAAGGAACAAGGGGGTATGATTGATAAAGGGGCAAGGAAGTAAATGGACAAGAATTTAAATGACAAGAAGAGTAAGTCAAGCAAGTAACCTAAGAAAGCAGGTAATAAAGAGAGACATTCATGGAAATAATTGAGATCAAATGCTTTCTATCC
This sequence comes from Arachis hypogaea, assembly GCF_003086295.3. Lineage (NCBI taxonomy): Eukaryota > Viridiplantae > Streptophyta > Magnoliopsida > Fabales > Fabaceae > Arachis > Arachis hypogaea. The sequence continues at coordinate 85,414,865 of NC_092050.1, forward strand.
TAGTCATACATTGATTAATTCATCTTATTTAGTCAACTCCAACAAACGGAAGAAGGTATCATGTCATCTTCACATAGGGAGAATGTCAAACAAGACTAATTAATCATGTCACAAATATAAACAAAAATTTATCTTATTACGTCATCTCCAACATTGGAAGAAGATATAGGTTATCTTCCATTAGAGAAAGTCTAACAAGACTAGCTAATCTCAATACAAAAGTCCTAATCATCTCACTAAGTGAATTAGCAAGAGATTAGAGTTAATGGAAACAATACTAGCTAACAACTCTAGATCACCAACAAGAGTTGGGTTTTCATGACTCAAGATTACCTAATTACTCTTTCCAAGCCAAGAATGCTCAAAATCTACTCTAACATCCAACCAAGCATTTTGTCAAACACTTGGAAGGCATAAAAAAAAGCATAATAAATGACAAGAAATAGTAAAATCTACCAATTACAAATTGCAAGGACACAAGATCAACAACTCAAATTCACAATAAAAGACATCAAACATTAAATTGCATGAAAAAAATATCCAAATCCAACAAGAGTTTATCATCACAAAAGAGACATAAAAGTAGAATTAACACTACAAACTAAGAGAATCAAGCGTAGAAGCATGAAATTGTAAAGAAAACAAGATGAGAACATGAAATTGAAACTAGATCTAAAGATGAAATTAACCTAAGAACCCTAATTCTAGAGAGAAGATGGAGCTTCTGTCTCTAGAAACTAACTTACATGATGCTAAGTTACAAAAAAATTGCTCCCCCCTTTTGCCCAAGATTGAATTCTGCATGAAACAGCATTAGAAATGTGTTGGCTTGGGCCCAAAGTGCTTCAGAAATCGCTGGGGGCGATTTCACTTTAGTGGGCCACGAGCACCATCGGCGCGCACGCATACATGGCGCGTGCGCGCCCTTGAACGAAAAGTAGCATATGGCAAATTTTATATCATTTCAAAGCCCCGGATGTTAGCTTTCCAACGCAACTAGAACAGCCTCATTTGGACCTCTATAGCTCATGTTATGGTCGATTAAGTGCGAAGAGGTCAGACTTGACAACTTTACGGTTCCTTCATTTCTTCATTAGTTCTCCCACTTTGCATGCTTTTTCTTAATTCCTTCCATCCAATACTTGCCTTATGAACCTGAAATCACTCAACAAACACATCAAGGCATCGAATGCAATTAAAGTGAATTAAAATCACCAATTTTAGGGCCTAAAAAGCATGTTTTTACACTTAAGCAAAAATCAATGGAGAATTGCAAAACCATGCTATTTCATTGAATAAATGTGGGAAAAGGTGATAAAATCCCCCAAATTAAGCATAATATAAACCAGAAAATTGGGATTTATCACGTACTGTGCGCGAGCGCGCCCTTGAGCAGCGTTCATGAACTGAACGCTCCATTCGCGCCATGAACGCTATGTACGCGTGCGCGCCTTGTGCGCTTGCGCGTGTATGGCAACAAATCAATTCTGCGTTCCAGCATCTTGTACGCATTTTCATCCATCACCACTTTTATTCCATCGGCGCAGGCGCGGCAGGTGCGCGTGCGCGTCAATTCCCTTTTTCAAGTTCCCACTCTGAAAGTATCGCAGGCGTTCACTCGAAATGAACGTAGCCTTCATTGTTGGTGAACGCTAATCCTCGATGCACCAGGCACGCCATCTGCACGTGCGCGTGGTTCTCCAAACTTGCTTCCTCACGCGGGGGCGGCTAGTGCGCGTGTGCGCCATTGTGAACGTAGCGTTCATTGAGTGAACGCAGCGTTCTCCTGCACGTTGCTTTTCTCTTTGTTTCCTCTTCTCATTTCTTCACCTGTTATCAATTAAACATGCCATCAAAGTCTCACCAAAATCATAAAGTTTTGCATCATCTATAATAATCAAGTAAATTGTGCATAAATCTCATGATTTTATACAAAAATAAAAAATGTTTAATTGAGTCAAGGCAACATGAAATTCTACTCCAATTACTTACTTATTGTGCAAGAAAGTGCATAAAACCTAATGAAATAAATGAAAAATGCTTGTGAAACTAGCATAAGATGACTTGTCATTGATGACAAATCATCATATGCTAGCTTTGCAAAGCATTTTTTCACTTGTTTCATTAGTTTTTATGCACTTTCTTGCATCGTAAGTTAGTAATTTGGAGTGGAATTGCATGGTTTATTTGAATCAATCAACCACCCTTTAATTGGCATAAAATCATGAGGTTTAAGCTTGAATTATTTGATTTTGAATGAATTTTAAACCTTGTGAATTTGGTGATACTTTGATTGGTTCTTTTCATTACTTGTAGGTGAAGAAAAGAAAAAAAATGAGAAAAGCATGGGCCAAGGGAAGAAAAGCGTGGCTCAATTCAAGGAACAAGAGCGCAAAGCTCTTGCCAAGCGCCTAGAGCTCTTGTGGAGAGCTTTACTTCATAAAAATCAAAGGCCAAGCTCTTGCCAAGAGCCTAGAGCTCTTGCCAAGAGCTTTCTCCAAGAGCTTTTTCGGGCTTCTTCAAGGAAAAATCAAGGGAAAAAGAGCTCAATAATGCACTCACCAAGGTTTGAACCCAAGACCAAGGGGGGGGGGCAGCGCTACCTCACAAGAAAAACAAGCCAAAATGGGCTTGTTTTCACTCCATGGGGTTCGAACTATGTACCTCAAGGAAGCAAAGCTTTAGGAGCTACTCTTGTGCCATGAAAAATGGTCAGCTCCTGCACTCCCCAAGGATCGAACTGGGTACCTCAAGGAAGGGAGACATTGGGCGCTACTCTTGTGCCAAGGAAAATGGCCAGCAAGTGCTCCACACAAGGATCGAACCGTGGACCTCAAGGGACAAGCAAAGCTCTTGCCAAGGGCTTAGAGCTCTTGCGAAGAGCATTGTTTCCTTGTCACAATGAGGAAGTGCGCAACACAATGGAAAGGCCAAGAGCACCAAAGCTCTTGCCAAGAGCCGAGCTTTGCCCTGGGAGCAATCCCCATGGGCCAAAATTGCCCAAAAATTCAAATTAAATCCATTTCTTCACCAAATTTAGAAGCCCACCCAAATTCTTAGATCCAAATTAGGAAGTGTATAAATAGAAGCTAGTTTGATTTAGAAAGGACCTTTTCTTCTTTGAGAATTTTTATTTGTAATTTGAGAGTTTTTACTTTGATTTTGGATCTTGGAGAATTCGGAAGGAGAATTGATCTCTCTTCTTCCTTGTTCTTGTTTCTGCACTCTATACTCTTAGTCTTGAGTCTTGGGTGTTGAGAATTGAGGAAATTCTGTCTCAATCTCACCTTGAGATCTCTTTGTTCCTTTCTCTGCATAATTCAAGATTTGGTGATTGAATTCAAGTTTCTTTACTATTTTGATCTTTATTTTGTTTGCAATTGTTCTTTGAGTTGGATCAAGGAAGGCAGTGAGATCTAGACTTGGATTTCTAGTCTCTTGATCCCTAAGATCTGCATTTTCATTTTAGTTCATCTGCTGAATGCTTTTTCAAGCTAATTTACTTTTCTGTTTGAGATCTACTCCAATTCAATTTATCTTCTACTCTTCTGCTTGTTGCAATTTACTTGTGATTGTTTAATTTCTGCACTCCCAGTCCCCAAATCCTTTTATCATTCAAGCCATTTATATTTCTTGCATTTTAAGTTTCAGTTATTTACATTTCTTGCAATTTAAGTTTCTGCAATTTACATTACTTGCACTTTAAGATTCAGCTCTTTTAATTTTTTTGCACTTTAAATTCTTGTCAATTATCCCTCTCCCTTTAAATTTCTAGCAATTTAGCTTCTGTTGGATATAAATCACTCAAATCAACTCTTGTTCGCTTGACTAAATCAATCACCTAACTAAAATTTCTCAATCCTTCAATCCCTATGGGATCGACCTCACTCACGTGAGTTATTATTACTTTATGCGACCCGGTACACCTGCCGGTGAGTTTTGTGTTGGATCGTTTTTCACACATAAAGTTTTTGGCGCCGTTGCCGGGGATTGATTAGATTGACAATGATTAAATAAGGTGGAGGTCTAGATCAAACACTTTTTCTTTTCTGTTTCTTTAATTTTTTTTTACTAACACACTAACTGTTTGAATTTTTGCTTAAGCTTACTAAAACCTCACTTTACCAAGAGGGTGGAGTTTTCCTGGTTTTTCTGGTTTTGCATGATTTTTATTATTGGTTTGTATGTTAGGGACAAGAGGAGCTATACCCACCTTTTGTGAACAAGACAAAAGAACCCTCAGGAGATTAAGAAGAAAAGCAAGAGGGAAAAGTGTTGTTGGAGAGGAAGAGTTCCAGGAAATGGAGGAACACTCAACAAACCCAACAAATCTACCAGTAGGAGCAGCTAATAAACCCCATATGTAAGGTTTATCTTGTGTTGGATTTAGAGCATTTTGCTAATCTTTTCTCACATTTAGCTAATGAATTAGCATGACTTTGTGATCTCTCCCGTATTTGTGCTTAAGTGTAAAAACGTGCTTTCTAAGCCTTTAATTTGATAATTTTAATTCCTCCTTGATTCCATAAGATACCTTGATGTGTTTGCTAGTGATCTTAGGTTGAAAAAGGCTAGAAATGGATCCAAGAAATAAGGAAAGAAGCATACAAGAGGAGAGAAGCATGAAAAGCCAAAGAATTGATCTCGGCCAAGGACGCGCGCTTGCACCAGGCGCTTGCGCGCACCTCGCAAAATAGACCAGGGACGCGTATGCACGCTGTACGCGTACGCGTCACAGTCCGCACGTGATTTCTTTAATGAAACTCGTGCCTGGCGATTTTGAAGGGTTTCTGGACCCATTTGGAGCTGAAATTTTGGCGGGAAAACACTCAAAAGGACCAAGAATTGAAGGATTGGGGAGAATTCATACATACACACACATTAGGCTAGTTTAGTTTAGTTTTAGAGAGAGAAGCTCTTACTTCTCTCTAGAATTAGGATTAGGATTAGGTTTAGTTCTTAGATCTAGGTTTCAATTCATGCTTTCTACTACTTCTTCTTCTTAATTTCTTGTTGTTACATTTATCATTCTTCCATTGTTGTCATTAATTTCTCCCATTTTGTTTGTAGATATACTTTTTGTTCATTCTATTTTCTTTTAACGCAATTTGAGGTAATTCATAATAATTGTGTTCCTTTTGATTGTTGTTATTGATTTCTTACAATAATTGTTGTTAGATTTTATTGTTGTTATCCATTTACTATGCTTTTCCTTTGTGCCTCCTAAGTGTTTGATAAATTGCTTGGTTGGATTTTAGTATAGATTTTATTCCTCTTGGCTTTGGTAGAGTAATTAGTGACGCTTGAGTTGTCTGATTCCCTTGTTGATTGATAATTAGAAGTTGCTAATTGATTTGGATACCACTAACACTAGTCTTTCCCTTAGGAGTTGGCTAGGACTTGTGGAATCAAGTTGATTCATCCACTTGACTTTTCTTCATGATTAGAGGTTAACTAAGTGGTAGCAATGGACAATTTTGGTCACAATTGAGGAGGATAACTAGGATAGGACTTCTAATTCTCACAACTTTGCCAAGAGCTTTCTAGTTGTTAGTTTATTTTCATTGCCATTTACATTTCACGTCTCTGATCTAAAACCCCAAAATACAACTCATAATCAATAACAAAACACTTTGTTGCAATTCCTAGGGAGAACGACCCGAGGTTCAATACTTTGGTTTATAAATTTAGGGGTTTGTACTAGTGACAAACAAATTTTTGTATAAAAGGATTATTGTTGGTTTTGAAACTATACTTGCAACGAGAATTTATTGTGAATTCTAAACCACACAAAAGTCCTCTCATCAGCAGCCAACAACAACAACAATCTACCACAGAGAAGAGTTTTGGCTTCCTATACATTTGCAAATCCTAGACATTGTGGGAGTAGCATTCTTACCCCAAATGTTAATGCAAACAACTTTGAACTAAAGCCACAGCTCATCACCTTGGTTCAAAACAACTGCTCCTATGGAGGAGGACCACTTGAAGATCCAAACCAACACTTATCCACTTTTATGAGGATTTGTGATACTGTCAAAACTAATGGTGTACATCCTGACATTTACAAGCTGCTTTTATTTCCATTTTCCCTCAGAGACAAAGCTACTCAATGGTTGGAATTCTTTCCAAGAGATAGCATCAACAATTGGGAAGATCTAGTGAGCAAGTTCCTTGCCAAATTTTACCCACCTCAGAGGATTATTAGGTTGAAGACTGGAGTACAAACATTCACACAGATGGATACTGAACCTCTCTATGAGGCATGGGAGAGATACAAGGCTCTAATTAGGAAGTGCCCTCCTGAAATATTCAATGAATAGGACATATTGCAGAATTTTTATGAAGGCTTGACATTGAAATCTCAGGAGGCTCTGGATCACTCAGCTGGAGGCTCTTTACAACTCATGAAAATTGCAGAGGAGGCCCAAAATCTCATTTATATGGTGGCTAACAACCAGTATTTCTTTCCTAACCAAAGGCAACGCTAATCATCACAAAGGAAAGAAGTGGTGGAGTTGGAAGGAGTGGACTCAATCCTAGCTCAAAACAAAATGATGCGTGCAGCAGCGGATTCAACAACAATTTGAGCAAATGGCCAAGAGGATTGATAGCCTCCAAGTTGCAGCAATAAATACAAGTCAGCCATCAACCACATGGGGGCAAGATGAAGAAGCTTGTGAAGATCAACAGCAAGAACAAGTGAATTACATGCACAATCAAGTGAATTACATGAGGTTTATGGTGACACTTACAACCCCTCCTGGAAGAACCACCCCAACCTCAGATGGGGAGACAATCACACTCAGACTCAACAGCCATGGCAAAGGAATTCAACCCAAAACAGTTGGAAAAATGCAAACCACAACAACCAGCAGAATAATAACCAAAATATATATAGAAAACCACAAAATACTTACCCCAACTCTAACCATCATCCATTCGATAACCAAGCCACCAATCAAAACACTTACCATCAACCCTCAACATCTCACAACCAACAAACCTCACAAGACTCTCAGAGGATCACCAACTTGGAGCTCTTAATGGAGAAAATGATGAAGCACCAAGAGATGATAATAAAGAACCAGGAAGCTTCCATGAAGAATATGGAGAGGCAGATTGGGCAGCTTTCCAAGCAAATTACTATTGAGAGACCATTGATGAGATATTTTGATGAGAAACGAATCTCTCCCAAAACACCCAAAACTAGCCGGCAAGTGTACCGGGTCGTATCAAGTAATAAAAACTCACGGGAGTGAGGTCGATCCCACAGGGATTGAAGGATTGAGCAATTTTAGCTTAGTGGTTGATTTAGTCAAGCGAATCAAGTGTTGGTTGGGTGATTTGTGATTTGCAGAATGTAAATTGCATGAAATCAAAGAGAGCGGGAAAGTAAATTGCTGAAACTTAAAGAACAAGAAATTAAATAACAGAAACTTAAAGTGCAAGAAATGTAAATTGCAGAATCTTAAAGTGCAAGAAATGTAAATTGCTTGAAATGTAAAGGGGATTGGGATGTGGATTTGCAGAATTTAAACACAGAAAAGTTGAATTGCATTAAACAGAAGGGGAAAAGGGGATTGGGATTGAACCGGATCTTGAAGCAGTGAAGTAGATGAAGAGAAAAAGTAATAAACAGGGAATTGAAATGAGAAATTCAGATCTCAGGACCCAGAGACTAGAAAACCAAGTCTAGATCTCAATGCCTTCCTAGATCCAACAAGAACAATAGCAAGGAAATTGTAAATTGCAAAGAAAAGAGATGAAGATCAAGTAACCGGAAATGAAATTCAATTAACAGTAAAGTAAAGAAACAGAGAGATCCAAGATTGAGATTGAAACAGAATTTCTTCAATTCTCAAATCCAAGATCCCAGACAAAAGTAAAATGAAATTGCAAGTAAGAGGAAACAAAGAAATTCAAGTTCACTCAGTAACAAAAGCTTCCCAAAAACTATTCTGAAAATTCCAAAAGGAAAGCTCTAAAGGAAAACTCTCCAGAAAAGCTCTCTAATAACTTGAATTCTATTCTATTTATACACTTTCCAAAAATGATCTTCAAGCCTTGAGTTGGGCCTTTGTTCTTGGTGGAATTGGGTTGAAAGAGGCCTTGGTTGATTGCTCTTTGAAGATTGAAGAAGAACCGAAGTGAACCAATTGAACCGGAAATGGAGTTAGCCAACGTTGGTCTTCAACGTTAGGGTCAAAGTTAGGGGTCTAACTTTGACCCTAACTTTTCATATCAGCAAACCACATCCTTCTGGTATGGACGTTGGCGCCAACGTTAAGGGTCTAACTTTGACCCTAACGTTGGCAATGCTTGGTGTGAGTGGCGCCAACGTTAGCCTCCAAGTTAGGGGTCTAACGTTGGCGCAAACGTTGGCCTTCCCCCTTTGTGATTTAAGTGCCAACGTTAGCCTCCAAGTTAGGGGGCTAACGTTGGCGCAAACGTTGGTAGCCCAGGGAGAAACTCTCAAGTTCCAACGTTAGCCTCCAAGTTAGGGGGCTAACGTTGGAGCTAACGTTGGCTACTTCCAAAGAGTGATTCACATGCCCAACGTTAGCCTCCAAGTTAGGGGGCTAACGTTGGGGCTAACTTCATGCAACCCGGTTCAATTTTCACTTATTCCATTGTCCTCTCTTCACTCCTAGCCATTCCTCTTTGCTTCAACCTTTCTCCAAGCCTTCTTCACCTATCATTGATCAACCAAACTAATCAAAGTTTTGCTCAAAATCATGAGGTATTCAATCTTCCACAATATGCAACAATTATAGCTTAAAACCTCATGAAATGGCATGAATTCACATATGGTTGGTTCAATCAAGGGAAACATGAAATTCTACTCAATTAGCTTGCTTGTAGCTTAAGAAAGTGCATAATTCTAATGAAAACAAAAGAAAAAGACTAGCTAAAATGGGCTAAGATGACTTGTCATCAACCATCAAGCTCATTACCAAGCGACACCATTCCTAATACAAAAGAGGAGTGCAAAGCTATACAGCTAAGGAGTGGAAAGACATTGGTGGACAACAAAGAAGCAACCAAGAAGCTTATGGAAAGAGACAAAGAACCAACAGAAAAAGAAGAAGCTAGCAACAAGGACATGACAACAAGCAAAAATGTCCCAGAGAAGCTCAAAGAAAAGGAACAAACCCAAGGACAGCAGCAAGTAGAGAAGAGCTTTACACCTCTACTGCCATATCCCCAAAGATTCAACAAAGAAGCAAAGGATCAACACTTTCATAAGTTCCTTGAGACTTTCAAGAAGTTGGAGATAAACATTCCCTTGGCTGAGGCATTAGAGTAGATGCCTCTATATGCCAAATTTCTGAAAGAGCTTATTAATAAAAAGAGAAGTTGGCTTAAGAAGGAGACCGTGTTGCTCACCGAGGAATGTAGTGCTGTGACTCAAAAGGGTATTCCACCAAAGCTCAAAGATCTAGGGAGCTTTGTAGTCTCATGCACCATTGGCAAAATGGTTCTCAACAAAGCTCTCTGTGACCTTGGTACCAGTATCAACTTAATGCCCCTCTCAATGATGAGAAAGCTTGCCATAGAAGAACTCAAACCCACCAGGATGTCATTGGTGATGGCTGATAGATCAATCAAAACACCCAATGGGATTGTGGAGAATCTATTAGTGAAGGTTGGAGAGTTTATCTTCCCTGTAAATTTTGTGATTTTGGACACTTAAGAGGAAGGAAACAATTCAATTATATTGGGAAGACCATTTCTATCAATAGCAAGAGCTATAATTGATGTGGAAAAGGGAGAAATGATCTTCAGGGTACACAATGAGCAAATGGTCATAAATGTTTTCAAGTCAATGCAACACCCTCCTGAGCAAGAGGATTTCATGAGCGTGGATATGATAGAGAGTTTAGTGGAAGAAATGTTGGAGACCAATCAGCATGAGCAAGAAGAGGAAGGTGATCAAGAGATAACCAACGAACAATTAGCTGGGATTTCCATTGGAAAAGAAGTGAAACAAGATAAGAAAGAAGAAGCGCCAAAACAAGAACTGAAGCCTCTACCCACTCATCTCAAGTATGCATTTCTTGGCACATCAGAGAGCTTCTCCATGATCATCAATTCTTCCTTAACAAAAGAAGAAGAAGGAGAACTCCTTAGTGTACTCAAAGCTCACAAGGATGCATTAGGATGGACCATTGATGATCTGAAAGGCATTAGCCCTGCAGTATGTATGCATAAGATTCTCTTGGGGGACAATTCCAAGCCAGTAGTTCAACCTCAGAGGAGGCTAAACCCTACAATGAAGGAAGTCGTCCAGAAAGAAGTACTGAAGTTATGGAATGCAGGGATTATCTACCCTATCTCTGATAGTTCATGGATAAGTCTAGTTCAAGTAGTGCCAAAGAAAGGTGGGATGACAGTTATTGTTAATGAGAAGAACGAACTCATTCCCACAACAACGGTGACAGGATGGAGGATATGCATTGACTACAGGAGGCTGAATGATGCCACACGTAAAGATCACTTCCCTCTCCCTTTTATTGACCAAATGCTTGAGAGGCTAGCTGGTCATGCATATTACTGCTTCCTTGATGGGTACTCTGGCTACAATCAAATAATAGTTGACCCCATGGATCAAGAGAAGACATCTTTCACATATCCCTTTGGAGTTTTCACATACAGACGGATGCCATTCGGATTATGTAATGCTCCAGCAACATTTCAAATATGCATGCTTTCAATCTTCTCAGATATGGTAAAAAAATTTATGGAAGTCTTCATGAATGATTTCTCTGTCTTTGATGACACTTTCAGTACCTGCTTGCATCATCTTACCCTTGTCTTGAAACGGTGCCAAGAAACCAATTTGGTTTTAAATTGGAAGAAGTGCCATTTCATGGTGCCTGAAGGAATTGTTCTTGGTCACAAAGTTTCAAGAAAAGGGATAGAGGTTGACAAAGCAAAGGTGGAGATCATAGAGAAACTCCCTCTACCAACTAATGTAAAATCTGTTAGAAGTTTCTTAGGACATGCAGGATTTTATAGAAGGTTTATTAAGGATTTTTCAAAAATAGCCAAACCATTAAGCAATTTGTTGATGGTTGATAATCCTTTTGTTTTTGATGAAAATTGTAAGCATGCCTTTGAAACTCTAAAAGACAAACTCACAACTGCACCAATCATCACACCCCCAGATTGGGGACTACCTTTTGAACTCATGTGTGACGCAAGTGACATTGCAATTGGTGCTGTGTTGGGACAAAAAAGGGAAATTTGCATCATGTCATCTATTATGCAAGTAAGGTGATGAATGAAGCCCAAAAGAATTACACCACTACAGAGAAAGAGTTATTAGTTGTGGTTTATGCATTTGATAAGTTTAGATCATACTTGATAGGATCCAAAATTGTAGTTTATACTGACCATGCTGCCCTTAAGTATTTAATGTCAAAACAGGATGCTAAACTAAGACTTATCAGGTGGATATTGCTCCTACAAGAATTTGATATTAAAATAAAGGACATGAAGGGTAGTGAAAATCAAGTTGCTGATCACTTATCAAGGTTGCCACTGGAAACAATTCACGAAGCATCTCATCCAGTGAATGAAAGCTTTCCGGATGAATACATATTGCAGATTCAACAAACACCTTGGTTTGCTGGCATAGCAAACTACAAAGTGGGAAGGAAGATACCTCAAGAATTCTCCAAGCAACAAGTGAAGAAGCTAATTAATGAAGCAAGAAGATTCTTGTGGGATGAACCTTTCTTATTCAAGAGATGCTCTGATGGAGTAATTAGGAGGTGTGTCCCTGAAAACGAAATGAGAGATATATTGCGACATTGCCATGGTTCAGCCTATGGTGGACACTTTGGACCAGAAAGAACAGCTGCAAAGATACTGCAGAGTGGCTTCTATTGGCCAACTATCTTCAAGGATGCGAGAGAGTTTGTTCACTAATGTAATGAATGCCAAAGAGCTGGAGGGTTGACAAGAAGGAATGAGATGCCTCAAAATTTCATTCTGGAAGTGGAGCTATTTGATCTATGGGGCATTGATTTCATGGGACCCTTTCCCCCTTCCTACTCTTTTAGATACATCTTGGTGGCAGTGGAGTATGTCTTAAAGTGGGTGGAAGCCATAGCCAGAACCACCTGTGATGCACAGATTGTCCTTCAATTCCTTAAGAAGCACATTTTCACTAGATATGGAGTGCCCAAGGGTCTTGTTAGTGATGGTGGTAGTCATTTCTGCAACAAACAGATGGAGAAACTCCTCCACAAATATGGAGTAATTCATAAAGTAGCCACACCATACCACCCTCACACTAATGGCCAGGCTGAATTAGCAAATAGGGAGTTGAAGAAGATCTTAGAGAAAACAGTGGGAAGCACAAGAAAAGACTGGGCTAGGAAGCTAGAAGATGCACTCTGGGCATACAGGACAGCTTTCAAAACTCCCATTGGAAAGTCTCCCTTTCAGCTATTGTATGGCAAGTCTTGTCATCTCCCTGTAGAACTTGAACACAAAGCTTTTTGGGCTACTAAACTCCTCAACCTTGATTCTCAGGCAGCAGGGGAGAAAAGGTTATTACAACTAAATGAGTTTGATGAATTTAGGCTAGAAGACTATGAAAATGCTAAGATATACAAGGAAAAAGCCAAGAGGTGGCATGACATGAAGATCTTAAAGAATGAGTTCAAACCAGGACAGCAAGTACTCCTGTACAACTCACGGCTCAAGATTTTCCCTGGCAAGCTCAAGTCCAAATGGACTGGCCCATATTTAGTGACAAAGGTTTTTCCTTATGGAACTCTTGAATTGCTAAATGAAGCAATACTGAGTCAGTTCACAGCAAATGGGCACAGAGCAAAGCATTACTTAGGAGGGCAATGGGACAAGGAAAAAGAGGTTCAGAACCTAAGCTAAGCAAGAATGAAGGATGTCAAGCTAATGACAATAAAGAAGCGCTTGTTGGGAGGCAACCCAACCTGAGGTATTTTTCTTTTCATAGCTATTTTAATAAAAAGGTTGAGTGGTTTTGTCTGTATTGCAAGGATCTAAGTTTGGTGTTGCACACCAAAACAATTTAAAGGAGAATAAAGGATTCTAAGTTTGGTGTTCCACCAACATTTTATCGAAAAAGCATAGTCTCACTTCCTGCATAATGCTAGCTCCAAGCAATCAGACAAATCATATAACCATTTAGTTACTTTCTAATTTTTAGCTCCATAACCTTTAGCAAGGCCAAGAGAATTTATAATTGGTTAACTTGTTGCATCAGAGGCAGTGGCAAGGAATTAAGTTTGGTGTTCCCATACCAAAATAAATCCAAAAGACACACTCAATTCATGCATACTAACCATTCACTTAAGGACTTGAGAAGCAAGCAACTTTTGAAAATTATGCAGGAAATTAGCCAACATTTGAAGACAATTTGCATTATGACTCAAAAGGGATACAACAGAAGGAAGAATGAAAAGCGGCAACCTGAAAGGTTGTGTCTACACTTAATCCTTGTTGTTGAAGAAGTACTTTAAATTGGGAATTCTTGTATGTCTTACTAAAGTGTTCATTTGGTTGAAAGTGGAATTGTTTGTCAAGAATGCTGATCTGCATAATGCTTGTTGCCCATTACTTAGCTTGAAATTGTTTTGTTTCCCATATACTTGAATAAAAGAGAAATGTTTGAATTAGGAAGTAAAGATCCAATGTTACATAAGTTAGAATGAAAGTTAGTGGTGGTATTTGTTGATTTAATGCATGGCTCATAAAATAAATGTTGCATAATGATATATTCTTTGAAGAAGGAACTAGTTTGTTGTTATAAATGCTTGTATCATTAAAGATCCCTTGCGAATGAAATAAAACAAAAAGAAAAAGAAAAAGAAAAATCCAAGAGTGGCAAAGAAAATAAATAATAAGGCTAGGCACCAATAGCTTGGACCCTAGGACACATGCATGTGGTGTTTTTGTGCTAGGATATGCTTGGACAAGTAAGTTCTAAGGAGTATTTCAAAACTTGGCCACTTAGATCAACTGATTTGGGATTGCCAACTGAAAGTCCACAATAAAGAGCGACCTAGCTACAAAACACTTAGTTATCCAAAGAGATGCTGGGCATCAATGATCCTAGGAAGAAAAGGGTGAGCCATGTGTTTGTGGTGAAGGAATGTTGAGCAAAATTAAGCCAAAGGCTGTTGCAACATTTGCCACCAAGCCTTCAAAGAACAATAAGCTCTCTGAGCAAAATAAAGAAGAAAAATTTTGCAAGGGAACAAGCAAAAGTAAAGCCTTATAGTAGCAAACTTAGTGATCCTTTGAGGAAGCATCTCCTATGTAACAGCAAGCAATAAATAAGCCATCATTGTCTGCATAAAAACCCCATGAACCAAGTTCAACTATAGGCTCAATAAGGATATGCACACTTCTCTGTTTCATTTTATTCCCTCTTATGTTTGATGCTTGCTTGGGGACAAGCAAGATTTAAGTTTGGTATTGTGATGACAAGTCATCATATGCTAGCTTTGCAAAGCATTTTTCACTTGTTTCATTAGTTTTTATGCACTTTCTTGCATTGTAAGTTAGTAATTTGGAGTGGAATTGCATGGTTTACTTGAATCAATCAACCACCCTTTAATTGGCACAAAATCATGAGGTTTAAGCTTGAATTAATTAATTTTTAAATGAATTTTAAACCTTGTGAATTTGGTGATACTTTGATTGGTTGTTTTGATTACTTGTAGGTGAAGAAAAGAAAAAAATGAGAAAAGCGTGGGCCAAGGGAAGAAAAGCGTGGCTCAATTCAAGGAACAAGAGCACAAAGCTCTTGCCAAGAGCCTAGAGCTCTTGTGGAGAGCTTTACTTCAAAAAAATCAAAGGCCAAGCTCTTGCCAAGAGCCTAGATCTCTTGCCAAGAGCTTAATCAAGTGCTACAAGGAAGAATGAAGCAAGGCAAACTCAAAGCAAAGCTCTTGCCAAGAGCTTTCTCCAAGAGCTTTTTCGGGCTTGATAAACCACTATTTTGTAATTTATCTTGTGCTCAATTGAGTGATTTTATCAATTCTTCGCCCACTTATTCATATGAATTTGCATGGTTTTACAATTCCTTCCTTATGATATGATATATGTGAAAACATGTTTTCTATACTTTAGAAATATTAAATTTAATTATCCTTTATTACCATTTGATGCCGTGATCTGTGTGTTGAGTACTTTCAGGCTTTACAGGGCAGGAATGGCTTAGAGGATGCAAAGGAAGCATGCAAAAGTGGAAGGAATACAAGAAGTTGAAGAAATTGCTAAACTGTCCAGCCTGACCTCTTTGCATTCAAACAGTCATAACTTGAGCTACAGAGGTCCAAATGATGTGGTTTCAGTTGCGTTAGAAAGCTAACGTCCGGGGCTCCTATTTGTTTTATAATTTGCTATAGTGGCCGTACAGAAAAATGACGCTCACGCGTGAATCACCCGGACACATCATTCTGCGGAAATTCCAGCGACCTGCACGTGTTTGAATTCGGTCCCTGTGATTTCTGGGCTATTTCCGGCCCAGTTTCAAGCCCAAAAAATACAGATTAAATGCTGCAAAGTGGAGGAATGAAGGAAGTCAAGTCATAATTCATAATTTTAGGATTAGATGTAGTTTTTAGAGAGAGAGGTTCTCTCCTTTCTCTTAGGATTTAGGATTTAGGATTTTAGAATTTCTATTAGTTTAGTTCACAGTCACAGGTTCAATATTCCTCTTACTTTATATTTCCCTTCTACTTTCAGATACCTTAATGCTTTTATTTGTTGATTACTTATGTTGCCAAATTGGCTTATGAACCATTCATATTAGGATTTTCTTTATTTAATATAAAACTGAGGTATTGATAAACCACTATTTCATGGCTTATCTTGTGCTCAATTGAGTGGATTTTATCAACTCTTTACCCACTTATTCATACTATTTGCATGGTTTTACATTTGCCTTCCTAATTATGTGCTATGATTGAAAACATGCTTCTTTGGACTTATAATTGCTAATATTAACCCTCTCTTATCATCATTAGATGCCTTGATATGTATGTTAAGTGATTTCAGAGATTACAGGACAGGAATGGCTCAGAGGATGGAAAGGAAGCATGCAAAAGTGGAAGGAATACAAGAAGTTGGAGAAATTGCTAAGCTGTCCAGCCTGACCTCTTCGCACTCAAACGGCTATAACTTTAGCTACAGAGGTCCAAACGATGCGGTTCCAGTTGCGTTGGAAAGCTAACGTCTGAGGCTTCGATTTGATATATAATATGCCATAGTTAACCTGACGCTAGGCGACGCGACTGCATGCTCCATGCGGCCGTGTCGCAGTGACGAAAATCAGCGTGTTTGAATTCTTCTCCAGCGATTTCTGGGCTGTTTTCGACCCAGTTCGCGGCTCAGAAAACACAAATTAGAGGCTATAAAGGGGGGGATTGCATCCATTCATAGGGAGGCTCTCATATTCACACTTTTCATGTTTTAGATGTAGTTTTAGAGAGTGAGGTTCTCTCCTCTCTCTCTCTCTCTTAGGATTAGGATTTAGGACTTCTCTTAGTTTTAGGAGTGACTCTCGATCCCAGGTTCAATGTCCCTTTCTATTTACTTTCGCTTCTATTTTTATTGACTCTAATGCTTTTATTTGTATTTGATTTATGTTGCCCAATTGGCTTATGAACTTTTCCATGTTAGATTTTACTGCTTTGAATGTATTTTATTTGAGGTATTCCAGATATTTATGATTTTAATTTAGCTTTCTACATTCTTGGCTTTGGTTAAGAAATTAGTAACTCAGGAGTTATCTTAACTCAACATAAGTGATAATTGTTATCTTTGCTAATTGAACTGAACTTCGATAATCCCAATCTTTCCTTAGGGATTAACTAGGATTTGAAGATCAAACTAATTAGTCACTTGACCTTCCCTTGCTCTAGTAAAGGTTAACTAGATGGAATCAAGAGTCAATTTTCATTATTGTTGATAAGGATAACTGGGCTAGGACTTCCAATTTCTCATACCTTGCCAAAAGTTTATTTTACAGTTATTTATTTATTTTAATTGCAATTTAAATTACTTGCTCCTTATTCTCAAAACCCCAAATTTACAATCTCCGTAACCAATAATAAGAACATACTTCCCTGCAATTCCTTGAGAAGACGACCCGAGGTTTAAATACTCGGTTATCAATTTTAAAGGGGTTTGTTACTTGTGACAACCAAAACGTTTGTACAAAGTGATTTCTGTCGGTTTAGAGACTATATCTACAACGCGACTGTTTTTATGAACTGCTTTACTGGCAAAAATCCTAACGTCAAAATGGCGCCGTTGCCGGGGAATTGCAAACGTGTGCCTTATTATTGGTTATTGTAAATATTTAATAAAAAAAATTCTTTTGCTTGTTTATTTATTCTTGTTTTTAATTTTTATTAATTACTATGAATTCTCACCCCTTTGGTTTCAAGTTTGGTTCCAATGTTGTTGTAAGGAATGGAAACTATAATGAAAATAGGCATCAAGGATGGAACAATCAAAGATGGGACGAGCCACAAGGATTTGATCAACCCTCATGGCAACAACCACCTCCAATGGACTATCAACAACCACCACCATATGCCTATGAACCCTTTCCTCAACATAACTTTGGACCACTACACTCACAAGCCCCTTTCCGCCATTCACCTCCATATGACCCTAACCCTCAACCACCATACCAACCACCTTATGAGCCATATGAACCATATATAGAACCACCCCAATTCCAACCCAATTACTCACAAGAACCACCACTTCAATATTCACCATCTCCATATCCATCAATCCAAGAGCACTATGATCCTATTTATGAAAGCCGAGTACATCAAGAGACAAAGGATCGTCTTAAGGAAACAGTGGATCGATGCCAGGCAACCATTCATCAATTGGGGCAAGCAATAATGAGTCAATTAGCTTCCCGATGTTCGGACACTCAAGGAACCCCCATGGCTTCATGTGGACAATCTAATGAAGAACGTAGTATGAAGGAGATACTAGAAACTCCAGTGAACAATATGGAGCATGACTTTGTACTGGAACAAGTAGAGGAAGCCGGGATTATTGAAGACGAAGAATTGGTTGAAGACTTAGGAGATGCTAAACCTCCATGGGAAAGTCAAAACATAGAGCCTCCTTCCAAGACGGTTGCAATTGATGTTGAGGAGGGTGTACAACCTCCAAGGCATATCACAGTTGAAGACTTGGAAGAGGTTGATCAAGTGATAGAGATTCAAGAAGAAGAAGCACAACCTCCCATGCCCTTGGAAAGCAATGAAGAGAAGATTGAATTGGAAGAAAGCTACCAAGAAGAAGAAGTTGAAATTGAAGAAGTTTGCAAAGAGGTGGTAATTATCAGAGAAGAGCACAAGGGAGTGGAGCTTGCAATTTCATTAAAAATACCTCCCCCTAAGTTGCCATCATCCTTCACAACATTCACGTGGGTAAAATTCATATCCCTTAGCTTTCTAATTCCACTTGAATATGGGCTACTGGAGACGGATGGTCAACTTAGAACTCTTTGTGGCATTAAGAGTAAGAGGAAGATGGCCAGTGGTAAGAATTGTCCTGCACGGTTCATTATGGTTGGAAGCTTTAAGTCTAAACTCAAAGGTTGGTGTAGAGCTCAACTGAATGAGTCTAGGAAGTTGTTTGGCCGCTTTAGTGAGAATTCAGATTGCTTGCTACCCGGATGGAATCATGATGATCAACACAAAGACAGGTGTAAAAGCAAAGTTTGGGATCCTGGAATCTGCTCTGAGATCTGTCACTCCGGGAGCCTAAGAATCTATTTGAAGCTTCTTAAGGGCTTTACATGCCTAGTTTGGGACCCCGGAGGTTACTGGAAGTACAAATACTGGTGGAGATTCCTGGATGAATACAAGCATAAGCCACCATAATAGGGAGCTCACCAAATTTCCAACTTAAGGACTCTAACTAAAAGTACCCACCATGGTATGATCGTTCCTTTTTCATTTTTAGTTAGTTTTATTTGTTTTCGAGTTTTATATTATTTTATTATATTGAACCTGGTGTTTTGCATCACATTCATATTAACACTGCATTCTGCATTTTTCATGCATAAAAAAAAAAACACGCACGCGACGCGGCAGCGTCGCTGACGCATCCGCGTCACCAGTGCATTGGGAAAAAGAAAATTGAACAGAGAGTCACGCGACAGCGTGGGTGGAGGCGTGTGATAAACCACTATTTTATGGTTTATATTGTGTTTAATTGTGTAGTTTTATCATGTTCCTTACCCACTTATTCATTAAATTAGCATGCATTAAGATTTCCTTCCTGAATTTATTACATGTTTGAAAACTGCTTCCTAGAGACTTTAATTATTTATTTTTAATTCTCCTTTATTCCATTCAATGCAAAGATCTATGTGTTAAGTGTTTCAGACTTTATAGGGCATGAATGAGTTGGAGATTGGAAAGGAAGCTAGCAAAAATGGAAGAAGCACAAGAATTTGAGGAGATAACCAGCGAGAAGTGACGCGATCACATGGCTCACGCGACCGCGCGAAGGAGAGCAAATCGTAGTGATGCGGCCGCATGGCTCACGCGGCCGCATGGCTCACGCGGCCGCGCGAATTGGAAAAGTTCTGGCGACGCGGTAGCGTGGACAACGCGAACGCGTGGCGAGAAAAAGCGCGAATGACGCGTCCGCATAGATGACGCGATCGCGTGACATGTGCGATCTGCATAATCTGCAGAATTCGTTGGGGGCGATTTTGGGCCCTATTTCGACCCAGTTTTCGGCCCAGAACAGCAGACTAGAGTTAGAGAACATGCAGAAACAATTAATAGATTCATTCAGAGACAGTTTGAGATCTAGTTTTTACTCTCTTAGGTTTTTCTCTCTAGGTTTTAGAATTTTAATTTTCAATTGGTCTTAGCATTGGAACATTGAGAAGAGTTATTGCCTCATCAAGACTTCGTCATTCTAGTTCGTTTTCTCAACTTGGTTTTATTCTTCCATGTTCCTTGTTTTGTTTAATTTTGTTATTTGAATACTTTTATGATTATTTAATGCAAGAATTATTTCTTTTTAATCTAATTTCAATTCCAATAATCATGTCTTCTTTTAATTCCCTTTCATATGCTATGGATTCTTTATTTACAATGCGTGAGTAGTTTCCTTACTTGATGGGGAGTTGATTAAAAGGAACTCTTGAGTTGGAAGGATTAAAGAGAAATTTGTAATTGGGTTAAATGTTGGATTGCTATCCTGTCACCAACGCCAATCCTTTGAACCAAGTGGGTTGCAACTTGTGAACAGATCTGGCATTCCAGCTTGTTTGACTTTCCCTTACTTAGTAAAGGATAACCAAACAGAACAACCATTAATTATAAATTAATCTTACAATCACTCCACCAATAATAGAAATTCCAACCAATCAACTCCCAGTCAAGGCTTTTATTCATATTATTTAACTTTCCTCAATTTACATTCCAATTTACTTAGCTCAACTTCTTGGAACATCTGATTAATAAGATAGCACACTTTTCTGCAACTCATTGGGAGACGACCTGGGACTTAAAACTCCCAGTAATTTTTAATTTAATTCTCTGTGACATATTTCTAAATTGATAGGCAGATTTTCGGTGAGTTAAGAACTATACTTGCAACGTAACCATTTTAATAATTTTTAATTCACCAGCTTCTGTGTCCCATCAATTTTTGGCACCGTTGCCGGAAAGTTGCAATAGAGTGCTAATTTTATTAATTAGAATTTATTTATCTGCATGTTTCTTCCATTAAATTACGCGTTCACTTCCTGATCCGCGCTTGCTAATATTCGATCCTGAAATTAAAAGGACAATTTCACGAATAAGGCGAGAACAGCGTCGGTTAGCCCGCTCTGAGGGCGGATCTGAAAGTGAATCTGAGGAAGAAACCAGCCCCCGTTCTACTGATTCGGTTGTTTTACGTGTAGAAAACATGGCAGCTAGGAGAGTTACCATCCAGGAGGAAGGAGCCCCTAATTTTACAATGCAACCGTTTCAAGCGCATCATCCAGCGGTAGCTACAGATTTTGAAATAAAGCCTGCACTGCTAAATTTGATGCCCAGGTTTCATGGCCTACCTGCTCAAGAGCCTATCAAGCACTTGAGAGATTTCCAGGCAGCCTGTTCTACTGTCAGGCGTGATGGCACTGATGAAACTTCAATACTGCTGAAAGCTTTCCCGTTTTCTCTTGAGGGAAAAGCAAGAGAGTGGTACTACACTCAACCTCTAGCAAATGTATCCAACTGGGATACACTCAGAAAGGAGTTTCTGGAGAAATTATTCCCATCTGAAGTCACTGATAAGCTAAGGAAGGATATCTCCACAATTGTTCAGGATGATAATGAGACTCTCTTTGAATACTGGGAGCACTTCAATAATCTTCTGGAAGCATGCCCCCACCACATGATCGACAAGATCGTGCTACTCAGCTATATCACACAGGGTATGAGGCCCCAAGATAAGACCATACTGAAAAGTGCCAGCAATGGGTCTATAAAGAAGTACAAGAGTCTAGCTGTCTGTTACAGAAGTGGCTTCCCCCATCACTAATGAGTGTCCTTGGGACACCAAACCGGCTAAAGATATATCTCTGAAAGGAAGCTCATTACCACCATAATTGGTGGGCAGAGCCACAACTTCCATCCACTTGGACACATAATCAACTGCCACTAGAATATAGTTGTTTGAATGTGATGGTGGAAAAGGTCCCACGAAATCAATACCCCACACGTCAAATAACTCAACCTCAAGAATCCCCTGCTGTGGCATTTTATGCTTGGCAGGGAGGTTTGTGGCTTTTACACATCTATCACAGTACTTCACAAATGCTCTTGAGTCTCTGAAGAGATTCGGCCAGTAAAACCCGCTCTGAAGGACCTTTGTAGCTGTCATTTCACTACCAAAGTGTCCTTCATACTCAGAACCATGACAGTGCCAAAGAATCTGCTGTTTTTCTTCATCTGGGACGCATCTCCGAATGATACCATCTGAACATCTTTAAAAAGGTATGGTTCCTCCCAAATGTAGTACTTTGCATCAGTCAATAGCTTCTTCAGTTGTTGACTACTATACTCCCTTTGAATAAAATTCATGGCCTTATAATTTGCAATGTCTGCAAACCGTGGAGCCTGCTGAATGAGGAATAATTGCTCATCCAGAAACGTCTCAGTCACAGCTGTGGGTGGTTGTACTCCTGAAGGAGTAACACCCATCTAATTAATCTTGGTTTAGAATCCTGTTTGGTTAGAAGGTACTTCAAAGCAGCATGATCAGTATAAATAATAACCTTAGAACCAAGTAAATAGGACCTAAACTTGTCAACATCATACACAACAGCTAATAATTCCTTTTCTGTAATTGTGTAATTCTTTTGGGCATCAATTAACATACGACTGGCATAGTAAATGACATGTACAAGCTTACCATGCCACTTTAACAGCATGGCGTGGCACACTGGTACAAAATTCTAGAGAAAGGGGTTGAAAGCCATAGAGGTCTGGGTGTGCCACTTGAGGTCGAAGGCGTGGCATGCCAGGCTATCATTCTCACTTTGGCGTGCCACTTAAGCAACCAGGCGTGGCACGCCAATGCACAAAGAAGCCAAAGCAAGAGCTGGGCGTGCCACTTGGTATTGAAGGCGTGGGACGCTAGTCCGAGAATCTCACTATGGCGTGCCACTTGAATGCTGGGCGTGGCACGTGATGCGGGGAAAACTTGTCTCACAACAAATCTCCCTTCGGCAAGTGTACCGAATTTGTCGTCAAGTAAAAACTCACAATAGAGTGAGGTCGAATCCCACAGGGATTGATTGATCAAGAAACTTTAATTAGAAGAATGTTCTAGTTGAGCGAATCTAGAATTTGGGTTGAGAGTTGCAGAAATAAAATGGCGGGAATGTAAATAACAGAAAAGTAAATGCTAGAATTAAAGGACTGGAAGCAAATGACTGAAAGTAAATTGCAGAATTGTAAATGGGAATGGGGGATTTGCTCATAAAAGTAAATGGTAGAAATTAAAGAGAATGGGTAAGATCAGAGATAGGGAGTTCATTGGGCTTAGGAGATGTTGCAATTCTCCGGATCAAGTTTATTTTCATCTCTTCCTCAATCAACGCACTCATTGATCTCCTTGGCAATCTTAAGTGATTGAATTACAATTTCTTGCAATACAATCTCTCAAATCTTGATCAATAGCCAATTCCTTGGTCAATTGCTCATGAGAAGAGATGAAGTATGGTCACTGATTATACCACATGCATTTCCCAAATCAAGTATTGAGAGGGTTATAGTCACATACCCATCCAAACCCAATTTGGTCCAGCATGAGAAAGCATTTCTAGCTTGATCTCTTCATTCCTCTTTCAAGGTTCAAAAGAGATCCAAGTTTGAATAGCTTCTCTTCCAAGATAATTACTCAATTGGATGAAGATCAAAAGCTTTCAAGTAAAATCAAGAGAAAAGATAGAAGAAGAATAATGAAAATTAGTATTGATCCATCAAATTACAACAGAGCTCCCTAACCCAATGAAAGGGGTTTAGTTGTTCATAGCTCTAGAAAATGAAAACAAAGATGGAAAATACATCGTAAAACTAGAAAATGCAGAGAAAGTAAAATACAGAGAGTAGTTCTCTTTTTCCAGCCTCCAGAACTCCTTTTACAATTCAAAGCTACTCCTATATATACTACTCTTCTCAGCTTCTAGTTTACTCTTCAAGTCTTGGGCCTTTGGATCTTGAGTTTGAAGCAGTTCTTTTCTTCATTTGGGCTTGGCTTTACTTGCAGAGAGAAAGTGCTAAGTGGGCAGAGACTTCAGCTCAGGGCGTTAGGGGTGTTAACATTTAGTGAAAGTATAAGTTCGAGAACGTTAGTGACACTTAACATTTTCACTAACGTTCCAATGTACCCCTTTGCCTCACGTTAGAGCCCATGCTAACTAGGTTAACGTGGCTTCTAACGTGGCCTTGCCAACCTTCGAGAACGTTAGTGACACTCAACATTGTCACTAACGTTCCAATGTGCCCCTTTGCCTCACGTTAGAGCCCACGTTAACTAGGTTAACGTGGCTTCTAACGTAGCCTTGCCAACCTTCGAGAACGTTAGTGACACTCAACATTGTCACTAACATTCCAATGTGCCCCTAGATCTCACATTAGAGTCCAGGTTAACTAGGTTAACGTGGCTTCTAACGTGGCCATTCTTAGCCATCCCAACGTTAGTGACAATGTTGAGTGTCACTAACGTTGACTCATCATTCATTCCTCATCGTTAGCTTCCATGTTAACTAAGTTAACGTGGCTCCTTGGGGGGTTGTGTGGTTGCTTCCAACGTTAGTGACAATGTTGAGTGTCACTAACGTTGGCGACAACTCTCACTTCTTACGTTAGCTCCCACGTTAACCAAGTTAACGTGGGAGTTAACATGGTGTGTTGCATCCTTAGGCCAACGTTAGTGACAATGTTGAATGTCACTAACGTTGGCTTCTCTTCCCCCTTTAACGTTAGAGGCCACATTAACTAGGTTAACGTGGGCTCTAACGTGGCCACTCATGAGTGTTTGCCAACGTTAGTGACAATGTTAAGTGTCACTAACGTTGGCTCAACTTCCCTTTTCCACGTTAGAGTTCACGTTAACTTAGTTAACGTGACTCTTAACGTGGGCAATGATGGCTATGAGAGTGTCATTGGCAATCACTTTTCTCATTAACCTTGCAAGTTTCCTCCCTTTCCTTGCTTCCTTTGGTCCTGAAATCAAGCAATAGAGTGCATCAAAGTTCTAGTCCAAGTCATGGGCAATGCAACATACAATTTGTCACTAAACTTATGCAAAATCCTCATGAAATAATGTAAAATGCACAATGTATGCTTGAGTCAAGGTGTAAGTGAATATCTACCCAAAACTAGCTTATTTCCTAAGGAAATGCATGAAACTAACCTAAAAACAGTAAAGAAAAAGTCAGTGAAACTGGCCAAGATGCCCTGGCATCACAACACCAAACTTAAAGCTTGCTTGTCCCTAAGCAAGTACTAGAACAAGAGAATGATGAATGGAATATCCAGAGGAGTGAGTCATTCTTGTGGAAGTCATGTTACTAATTTTATGGTGGTTTCATGCATAGCAACTTAGGTTCATTCCATTACTGGCTTTCAGACCTTTATCATGTCCCTAAACACTTACTTTGTTTATATCCCATGAGACTTTTATTCATTGATCCTTTTATTGTTATTTCAAGGGTTATTTGTGTTATTTAGGCTAAGTGCTCTGTAAGGGGGCAACTCTTTAAGATAAGTTTTCAGCCAACACTCCCGAACCAGTTGGTTCAAGGTACTAGGTGTTGAAGCACCCCTAAGGACTTACTCCCTCAAGTCTCTCCCCCATACATACACACCACAGGCATATAGTTTGTTTATTTTCTTTTCTTGAGACCTTGGTGTCCAGCACCTCTTTGGGTTACCAAATGCTCTGTAGTGAGGGTTACTCTTAATAGTGGATTTTCAGCTGATAATCCCGGGTTAGTTAACCCAAGTTACCAAGTGATAAAGCACCCCTGAGAGCTTATTCATCCAAGTAGATCCCTCACACAGGAGCACCACAGACACTTGTCTCAAGGTCCAAACCATTGGTGCCTAGCCTTATTGCTTACTCTTTTTCTCTTGTTTTTCACTTCCATTATTCTTTCCCTTTTCTCTTATTAGGATCTTGTCATATGCTCAGTCTCATGGGTATATCCAAAGTTAAGTATTCAGGATAGATAGTTGTCCTCCTAACCTTGTGGTTGAACCAACTTAGCTAACTTATGACTACCCCAAAGATTCATGAATGCACTTCCACAATATGAACTCCACTCTGGTCTTTTAAAAACATAAACATTCTCTTTTTCATTTGATTTAAAATGGACAAGCTTACAAGTAAATAAGGGAAAGATGCAGTGACATTTAAACCAGAAATCATGGACCTATTCAGAAAGAGAACTTAAAAGACAGAATTTAAAAAGTTTAAACATAACATGGAAGCAGGTTCTATTTCATACAAGATCTTCCTTATTTAAAGCATAGAAAACGATGGACTAAAAGGAACTCCACCACCTTTCATTCATGTGGATGCCCATGCTCTCCTCCTTGCTTGTCCTCATTGTGTCTCTCTTGAGTGCTTGTGCTCCCACTTCCTTTGCCTTTTCCAAGCAGCTTCTTCCAGAAACCACCATCTTCCATCTTCTTCTTGAGTGTCTCCTTTTGCTGTTTTACCTTCCTCTCTTCTTGTTCTACAAAATCTTTTTGGACCTCATCATATGTAGGGATGGCATAGTGTAGCTGATGCATGTTACTAGTCATGTAGTTCAACTTGGCTTGAGTGTTCACATAGAACTCCTCCCTATGTAGTTGCCTTCCTTCATTGAGTACACTGAACTCATTGAAAGTTTTCATTTGGGCTATCTGCCGCTGGTTGAGTTCTTGCAAGTGCTTCTCTTGGAGCTCTTGCCTCTCATTCACTTGGTTGATGGCTTGAGTGAGCCTGGAGTAGTGTTCCTGCTGCTGCTCCATTTGTTGTTTTTGCCATGCTTCCTGTTGGCTCAGCCAAGTGGTTTGAAGGTTCAGTATTTGCTCTTGTCCTTCCATATGCCTCTGTCCCAAATCTTCAATGGCTCTTAGAAGGTAAGTCATATTCAAGTTGTCTGGGTCATGCTGCTCTTCTTGCTGGTATTCTTCCTGATGATGTTCCTCTTGGTGAACTCTTTCTTTTGCTTTTGGTTTCCCTATTTGTGGCCTTCTTTGTTGCTGAGCAGGTGTAGTATAAACCAATCGTTCGAGTGTAACTGGCCTCCCTGGGTTCACCCAGTCTGGGTTGCTGTCCTCAAATACTACCTTGGCCTTGTTGCATAAGCGGAGAATGGTGCTGGGGTACCAAAGCCTGGCACCTGAATCAACCTTCTCAGCCGAATCTTGAATCCCCTCGGCGATGAGCTCATTCACGTTGATTTCCCCACCTTGTATTAAGCAATGCACCATAGTAGCTCGATTGATGTTTACCTCTGAATTATTTGCAGCTGGTAGAATGGACCTCCTCACAAGTTCAAACCACCCCTTGCCTTTAGGGCTCAGGTCTCCTCTCTTGATGAACTTGGGTTTCCCATCTGTGTACCTCTCCCAGTCAGCTGCTATAACACAGATGTCTGCCACTATCTCTGAGAGCTCATGATTATCAGGGCTTCTACTTATCCTTGCTTGATAACTTTCCTCATCAAAACGAGGTGATCTCAGGTGAAGAACTCTTGTTATGGCATTTGGGCTGAAGTCCACCTCTTTTCCTCTTATGTAACTTTTGAAGGTTGGGGCCTTTGTTTTATCCTCTCTTATTACATTCGCATAAAACTCTTTGATGAGGTTTCCATTGATCTTCCCCTCTGTACTTGTGAGTAATTGCCACCCCGTCTGTTCGATTTTCTCCAAAATTTGTGGTGATTTATCTGCATTGATTTGGAAGATTAACTCTGGCAGTATCTTTCTCACCCTTATCCATTCGAATTCACGTTCATGAAAGGCAATTTTGAATTTTTTCTCATCGAAAGGAACACTTTCCATGGGTTCCTTCCTCTTTTGTCTCTTTGAGCTTGATGATGCCATGAATTGAGTTGCTGTTTTGAAGTGGAGGTTGGAAGGTACGGAGAGATGAGGAATAGGTTGGCTATGATAGAGTGTGATGAAGGGGTTGAGCAAGCCGAAAGTATGAAGTGTGGAAGTGGGAATTTGAATGTGAGGAATGAGCATGCACTAGAGCTCACTTATATAGGGGGTCATGAGTGGATGGAAGGTGTGGATTGCAAGGATTGTTGCTTGATGGATGGTTGGGGTTGTGTATGAAGGAAAGACAAGGATCATCACTTAAAGAGAGTGATTGATTCGGTCTTCAAGGGTCTTCTTTCTCCAATGTTGCATGGCAGCGTTTCCCCATGCGTTCCCTCTGGGGACATGTGTGTAGTGCTCTTCATTAAGTGGCGAAATCTCCCCCATTTAATTGTCCAATCAATCCCTTTTTATGCTCCTTTTTCTTTCCTATAAAGATTTAAAATAAGGAAATTAATATCATAAAAAAAATTCAAACTCTACGGCTAGAATAAATGGGAAGAAAGGAATTGATTGTTTATTTATGAATTCCAACTAACTAACTAACTATTGGTGGGTCCTTATATGCATTTTGGTGGCACCATGGGGTGACACCAAACTTAATTTGAAGCAATGTGATGAAAAGTTTTGTTAAAAGCTCCAAGAGTTCTGCTTTGAACACCAAACTTGTTCTTCACTATAGACTGCATGATAAAGATTTCACCAAGTGTTTGTCAAATTTGGGTTGAAATTCATAAACATTGATTTATTCATTATTTTAAAAACATATAAAACATGGGTTGCCTCCCATGAAGCGCTTCTTTAGCGTCACTAGCTTGACGTTTTTCCTTCATCAGGGTGGTTGGTAGTGCTTAAAGTCCTCCCCTCCCTCTTGCTGTGGACTTGTATCCATTGGTTAGATCAATGATCTCCACATGTTCTAGGGAAAGAAATCTGTTGATAGTGAAGACCTTAGGTAACTGAGATGGTACAGTAGGGAGATTAGGGGGAATATTTGGGAAGTAAGCTGAGACAACTCTATCCCCTGGCGAGAAGTCTTCCGTAGGGATCTTCTTGTTCCTCCATCTCCTTGGTACCTTCTTCTTTGTTTCTTTTGAGGTTGCCTTCCCCTTGGTGACCTTTTTTTTCCAAGGAGTTGTGATGCTGTCTTCACCTGCCTCTAGAGGTTTAGGTTCCTCCAACTTTTCCTTGAGCTGTGGCAATAGCTGTTTTCCTTGTTTATCTATTAAGGGGATCTCAGAATGAACTGGATGTGCTTCAGTGCTTGTTCCCTCCTTCAGTGTCTCATTATCATTTGTGCTTAGTTCCTTGTCCTCTTGATCTGTTTCTTGTGAGAGTTTGAAGACAATGAAGCTGAGTCGTTCATCATGGATTCTCAATATTAGCTCCCCTTTCTCTACATCGATAAGTGCTCTGGCCATAGCTAAGAATGGTCTTCCCAATATGATTGGGTGAGTGTGACTCTCTTCCATGTCCAGAATGACAAAGTCTGTTGGGAGAAAGTATTTCCCAACCTTTAGCAACACATTTTCCACCACTCCTATTGCTTGCTTTTGAGTTTTGTCAGCCAGTCTGATGATTACATCTGTGGGTATTATCTCATTAATCTACAGCCTCTTCACCAGGGATAAAGGCAGTAAGTTGATGCTGGCCCCCAAATCACATAGTGCTCTATCGAACATAGTTTCACCTATGGCACAAGGGATGTGAAAACTCCCTGGGTCTCTTCTTTTTGTAGGCAGCTCAGGTTGAATAAGGGCACTACATTCCTTGTTCATCACTATAGTCTGGCCTCCTTTGAGTGAGCTTTTCCTGGGAAGAAGTTCCTTCATATACTTGATGAATGCAGGCATTTGTTGAATTGCCTTGATGAATGGTATGTTTACATGCAGAGATGCAAACAAGTCTAGGAACCTTGAGTATATTCTCTTTCCCACAGCACCATTGAGCAGTTGAGGGAAGGGAGCATAGAGCTTCAGCAACTCTTGTTGTGAACTTTCTGGTCCTTGGTGATTTCTATCCTCCTCCTTTGTTGAGTTGTCTTCAGGTTGTTTGCAAAGTTTGCCTTGCTTGTCTTCAGTCTCTTGATCACTCGTAGTGACCATTTTGTAATCTTCCCATCTTACTTTCTTTGCTTCTCCCTTGGGGTTTTTCTCCGTGTCACTTGGGAAGCTATCGGTGGGTTTGGGAATCTTCTCAGCTAAATATCCCACCTGGAATTCCAGCTTCCTAATGGTCTCCCCCTGGTTCTTAATATTGGCTCGCACTTCCTCTTTGAACACCTTATTTTCTTCAATCTCTTGGCATATTCCTTCAAGTAGGGCTTCAATCTTAGAGAGCTTGTCATCAATTGATGGGTGATTCGGAGCAGATGTGTCATTTTGGTTTTGATAAGCATATGAAGAAGTGTTGTTGTGGTGGTGTTGAGACGTCCTCTATGTGAATTGCTGGTGAGCTGCATTTTTGTTGGAGTTGTAACGTCTTTGATCTTGGTTTTGATCTTGCTCACTTCCCCACCCAAAGTTTGGGTGGTTTCTCCATCCAGGGTTGTAGGTTTTGGAGTATGGATCATAGTTTTTTCTTGGTGAATTCCCAATGTAGTTGGCTTGCTCCTGACTCCCCTCTGCTTCTTCATTCACTCCTTCTTGGATTGTTGATGAAGTGGAGATTGCTGCTACTTGGTTCATCTCCATCTTCTTGGTGAGGTCAGCCAGCTGTTGGGTAATGAGCTTGTTTTGGGCCAACAGAGCATCTACATTGTTTAGCTCCATTACTCCTCTTGTGTTCCCTCTTTCGAAAGCATAGAAGTAGTCGTTCTCTACTACTGTTTCAATAACATCTATGGCTTCCTCAATGGTCTTCTTCTTGTTCAAAGATCCTCCAGATGAATGGTCTACGACCTTCTTTGACTCATAAGAGAGCCCTTCATAGAAAATGTGCAGCTGCACCCATTCGTTGAACATGTCAGGTGGACACCTCCTTGTTAAGTCCTTGAACCTCTCCCATGCTTCATATAGAGTCTCACCATCTTGTTGCCTGAAAGTTTGGCCCTCAGCTCTCAGCCTATTGATTCGTTGAGGAGGGTAAAATCTTGCTAAGAATTTGTTCGCCACGTCTTCCCAAGTTGTCAAGCTTTCCCTTGGGAAAGATTCCAGCCATTTGGTTGCCTTGTCCCTGAGTGAGAATGGAAATAAGAGCAGTCTATAGGCGTCAGGATGAACACCATTAGACTTCACTGTGTCACATATTCTCAAGAAGGTGGTTAAATATTGATTGGGGTCTTCTTGAACACTTCCTCCAAACGAACAGTTGTTCTAAACAAGGGTGATGAGCTGTGGCTTAAGTTCGAAGTTGTTGGCATGGATTGTTGGCTTTTGGATGCTACTTCCATAATTACCTGGGTTTGGATTGATGTAAGAGCCCAAAACTCTTCTATCCTCCCCAGCATGATTTGCTTTACCTCCTCCCCCATGGTTGTGATCTTCTTCTTCATGATGGTTTTCCATGTTGTCTTCCATGTTTGTTTCAAAGAATTCCTCTTCTTCCTCAGCACCAACCACTTTCTTTCCTCTTGCCTCCCTCCTTAATCTAAGGAAGGTCCTCTCAGGTTCAGAATCGAAAGAAGTTGAAGCCCCGCTTCTTCTCCCTGTCATACAACCATCAAGTGCAAGCAAGAAAACATAGGTGCAGAAAGTATTTGTGTCAGAATTACTGTTAGTTGTGGGTGATGCAATATATCAAACAGTTAGTGGGTTAGCAAACAGAATTGAAAATAACAAAGAAGAACAAAAGAGTAGAGGGGGAAGGGAAGAAGTTTAACTAAAACAAAAAGTAAATCACTCAAACAGAAAATGAAATTCACAAAATAAAAATGCTCAATCTAGTGATCTTCTAATTTAATCATTGTTGATGCACAATCAATCCCCGGCAACGGCGCCATAAACTTGATGCGGGGAAAACTTGTCTCACAACAAATCTCCCTTCGGCAAGTGTACCGAATTTGTCGTCAAGTAAAAACTCACAATAGAGTGAGGTCGAATCCCACAGGGATTGATTGATCAAGCAACTTTAATTAGAAGAATGTTCTAGTTGAGCGAATCCAGAATTTGGGTTGAGAGTTGCAGAAATAAAATGGCGGGAATGTAAATAACAGAAAAGTAAATGCTAGAATTAAAGGACTGGAAGCAAATGACTGAAAGTAAATTGCAGAATTGTAAATGGGAATGGGGGATTTGCTCATAAAAGTAAATGGTAGAAATTAAAGAGAATGGTTAAGATCAGAGATGGGGAGTTCATTGGGCTTAGGAGATGTTGCAATTCTCTGGATCAAGTTCATTTTCATCTCTTCCTCAATCAATGCACTCATTGATCTCCTTGGCAATCTTAAGTGATTGAATTACAATTTCTTGCAATTCAATCTCTCAAATCTTGATCAATAGCCAATTCCTTGGTCAATTGCTCATGAGAAGAGATGAAGTATGGTCACTGATTATACCACATGCATTTCCCAAATCAAGTATTGAGAGGGTTATAGTCACATACCCATCCAAACCCAATTTGGTCCAGCATGAGAAAGTATTTCTAGCTTGATCTCTTCATTCCTCTTTCAAGGTTCAAAAGAGATCCAAATTTGAATAGCTTCTCTTCCAAGATAACTACTCAATTGGATGAAGATCGAAAGCTTTCAAGTAAAATCAAGAAAAAAGATAGAAGAAGAATAATGAAAATTAGTATTGATCCATCAAATTACAACAGAGCTCCCTAACCCAATGAAAGGGGTTTAGTTGTTCATAGCTCCAGAAAATGAAAACAAAGATGGAGAATACATCGTAAAACTAGAAAATGCAGAGAAAGTAAAATACAGAGAGTAGTTCTCTTTTTCCAGCCTCCAGAACTCCTTTTACAATTCAAAGCTACTCCTATATATACTACTCTTCTCAGCTTCTAGTTTACTCTTCAAGTCTTGGGCCTTTGGATCTTGAGTTTGAAGCAGTTCTTTTCTTCATTTGGGCTTGGCTTTACTTGCAGAGAGAAAGTGCTAAGTGGGCAGAGACTTCAGCTCAGGGCATTAGGGGTGTTAACATTTAGTGAAAGTATAAGTTCGAGAACGTTAGTGACACTCAACATTGTCACTAACGTTCCAATGTGCCCCTAGATCTCACGTTAGAGTCCACGTTAACTATGTTAACGTGGCTTCTAACGTGGCCATTCTTAGCCATCCCAACGTTAGTGATAATGTTGAGTGTCACTAACATTGGCTCATCATTCATTCCTCATCGTTAGCTTCCACGTTAGTGACAATGTTGAGTGTCACTAACATTGGCTCAACTTCCCTTTTCCACGTTAGAGTTCACGTTAACTTAGTTAACGTGACTCTTAACGTGGGCAATGATGGCTATGAGAGTGTCATTGGCAATCACTTTTCTTATTAACCTTGCAAGTTTCCTCCCTTTCCTTGCTTCCTTTAGTCTTGAAATCAAGAAATAGAGTGCATCAAATTTCTAGTCCAAGTCATGGGCAATGCAACATACAATTTGTCACTAAACTTATGCAAAATCCTCATGAAATAATGTAAAATGCACAATGTATGCTTGAGTCAAGGTGTAAGTGAATATCTAACTAAAACTAGCTTATTTCCTAAGGAAATGCATGAAACTAACCTAAAAACAGTAAAGAAAAAGTCAGTGAAACTGGCCAAGATGCCCTGGCATCAGCACGCTAGCTGCTGGAGCCAAGGCAAGATCAAGGGCGTGGCACGCCAGCCTCTAGGCGTGGCATGCTGGTATAAGTTTCTAGAGAGGATGAAGGAGGCCAAATACATGGGGCGTGCCACTTGGTGTCGAGAGCGTGGCATGCCATCCACTATTCCTCACTTAAGCGTGCCATTTTGAGTTCGTGGCTTGGCATGCCAAACAGAGGAGTCACTTGTTCAAAAAGGGAGCGTGGCACGCCAGACCTTGGGCGTGCCACGCTAGTTCAACCTTCCAGAGAGCTTGATTAAGCGCGCAACAAGGGCGTGGCATGCCAGACCTTGGGCGTGCCACGCTAGTTCAAATTTCCAGAGGCAAAGAGAAGTGGAAAAAGGATGGGGCGTGCCACTTAAGCTCGAAAGCGTGGCACGCCACACTACATGGGCATTAAAAGACCCTGGGCATGCCACTTGAGCTCGAAGGCATGGCATGCCAGGGATGTTTTTGAAGAAGGGCGTGCCACTTGAAGGACTGGGCGTGGCACGCCAAGCCAGATTTGAGGAAGCACGTGACATGCCACTGGAGCGCCAACCACACGCGAGTTGGGAAGTCACGCTTATTGAGTTCCTTTTTTCCCTCCAAAATGTAATTTTTCTTTTTCACTTTTGTAATTATTTTATTTTTAGCTAGGAGTAGTATAAATACTCCAATAAGTACTGAAGAGGGGGTTAAGCAGTTAGAGAGATGAGTTTTGGATTCACTTTTACACTTTATCATCTTCTTCTCTTTGGAGTAGTCTTCATTTAGCTATGAGTAGCTAAATTCCCTCTCATTGAGAGAGAGAGAGCTCTGTTGTACTTAATGGATTGATGATAGTAAAATTCTTCTTCTCTTCATCTTCTCTTTCATTTGCTAGAAGGAATTTCGTTTCTAATGCTTAGTGTTCAATTATCTTGGAAAAGAGATTGAATGCAAATTGGGTTTCACGGGAACCTTGGGAAAGGAAACATGAAACCATGCTTGAAATCCCTTCTCACACTTGAGTAGGATCTGGGTTTTGGTGTTTGGATATAGTGACATATAATCCTCCCTCTACTTGGACTTATGATGATGTGTGGTATAATCAGGGATCAAGCATATCTCTCTTCATGAGCAATTAGACCAAGGAATTGGCTGTTGATCAAGATCTGAGAGATTGAGTCAGCAAAGGATTGGGGCTCAATCAATCATGATTGCTAAGAGGTCAATGAGTTGCATGATTGAAGAGGATATAAGCTGAAATTGATCCAAAGAGACAACATCTCCTGATCTCAATGAATTTCCCCATTCTTATCTATCCCTTTCTTTATAGTTTACTTTTACATTCATCAATTTTCCATTCCCATTTTCATTCAAGTCATTTATAATTCTACACTTTACATTTTTCTATTTCCATTTATGCACTTTATTGCTTTCCTTTACATTCTAGCCATTTACATTTCATCCATTTATAATTCTGCAATCACAATCTACTTGTTCCACTTGATTAATTCATCAATCAATTAAAACTGCTTGAATTTGCCAGTCTCTGTGGATACGATCCCCCTCTATTGTGGGTTATTACTTGACGATAATTTTGGTGCGCTTGCCAAAAAGAATTGATTCACTGTTTTTGAATGGAGGTGTGAATTATGGCGCCGTTGCCGGGGATTGGCTGAAATTTTACAGTGATTAAATTGATTGGAGAGCTAGATTAAGCAATTTAATTTCCTTGTTATTTTATTTTTTTAGTGCTTTCTATTTTTCTTTCATCTCTGCTCTGAGTTTTGTTTCTTTTTCTTTGATTATTTTAGTTACCCATCATCCATATTTCCACTCTTCCAACTGTTCGATTTATTGCATCAACAAAGCTAACCACTAATCTCAACAAGATTTTTCTTACTTCACTTGTTCTCTACTGGTTATTTACCAAGTGTATGATAGGTAAAAGAGGAGAGACTTCATCTCCCTTTGATAGTGAAATTGAGAGGACCTTCCTTAGACTAAGGAGGGAAGCAAGAGGCAAAGGCATAGTTGGAGAGGAACTAGTGGAGAAAGATCTAGAAACCACCATGGAAGAAGAAGCACACAACCATGTTAGAGAGGAAGCTAGCAATCATGTTGGAGAAGAAAGGAGAGTATTAGGCTCCTATATCAACCCAAATCCTGGAAACTGTGGTAGCAGCATCCTCAAACCAACAATCCATGCTAACAACTTTGAGTTGGAATCTCAACTCATCACACTTGTTCAGAATAGTTGTTCATATGGAGGAAGTGTCCAAGAAGACCTAAATCAACATCTCAACACATTTCTGAGGATATGTGATATAGTAAAGTCTAATGGAGTACACCCAGACATCTACAAGCTACTCTTGTTCCCTTTCTCACTCAGAGATAAGGCAGCAAAATGGTTGGAATCATTTCCCAAGGAGAGCCTAACCACATGGAAGGAGTTTGTAAATAGATTCCTTGCAAGATTTTACCCTCCACAAAGAATCAACAGGCTAAGAGCTGAGGTGCAAACTTTCAGACAACTAGATGGAGAGACACTCTATGAGGCATGGGAAAGATTCAAAGATTTGACAAGAAGATGTCCACCAGAAATGTTCAATGAGTGGGTACAACTACACATCTTCTATGAAAGGTTGTCCTATGATTCAAAGAAGGTTATGGATCGTTCTTCAGGAGGCTTACTCAACAAGAAGAAGACCATTGAAGAAGCCATAGATGTCATCGAGACTGTAGCTGAAAATGAGTATTTCTATGCTTCAGAAAGAACTCAGAAGAAAGGAGTGCTAGAACTCAACTCTGTATACGCTTTGTTAGCTCAGAACAAGGCAATTGCAGCACAAATAGCAGCCTTAACCAAGAAGATGGAGGCTAATCAAGCCTCAGCCATTCAAGACCAAACTCCTCAACAAGAACGGAATGCATCAGAATCAGAAGGTGACTGGGAACAAGCTAATTATGTGAATAACTCATCCAGACCACCATATGATCCACACTCTAAGACATACAACCCAGGTTGGAAAAACCACCCAAAATTTGGGTGGAGAAACCAACAAAGCCATAACCAAGACCACAATAAATCTTATCCATCAAATCAACACAACTCTCTGAAGAGAGGTGCTTTTGCGTGGTCTATAATTCAGAATAAATTCCCGTTGCAAGTATAGCTTCTAAACCAACAAAAGTCCTTTCTTACAAACGTTTTGGTTGTCACAAGTAACGAACCCCTAAATAAATTGATAACCGAAGTATTTAAACCTCGGGTCGTCTTCTCAAGGAACTGCAAGGAGGTATGTTCTTATTATTGGTTATGAGTTTTGTAAATTGGGGTTTTGAAAGTAAGGAACAAGTAATTTAAATGACAAGTAAAACAAATAAATAACTATAAAATAAACTCTTGGCAAGGTATGAGAAATTTGGAAGTCCTATCCTAGTTATCCTTATCAATGGTGATGAGAATTGAGTTTTAATCCCACTTAGTTAGCCTTTACTAAAGTAAAGGAAGGTCAAGTGACTAATTAGTTTGATCCTCAGGTCCTAGTCAATTCCTAAGAAAGGACTGGAGTTTATTGAAGTTCAATTCAATTAGCAAAGCCAACAATTATCAATCACGTTGAGTTTGATAACTCAAGAGTTGCCAATTAATCAACCAAAACCAAAAAGGGAAAAGTAAACTTACTCGAAAAAAATGTCTTCAGATTGGAAGCAACAGTAACATAAATAAAAGAAAGCAATCATAAACTGAAATACCTCAAATTATATTAAATAGAAAATCAAATCTAAACATGAATGATTCATAAGCCAATTTGGCAACAAAAGTAATTAAAGAAAAGCATTAAAATATCTGAAAGTAAAAGGGAAATATAAAGTAAAGGAATGTTGAACCTCACAAGGAGTTGGAAAACTAAATTGAAATAATAAGAAATTCTAATCCTAAAACCTAAGAGAGAGGAGAGAACCTCTCTCTCTAAAAACTACATCTACACTATGAAGAGTGAATAATTGGAGATCTCTCTTTGAATGGATGCATTCCCCCACTTTATAACCTCTAATCTGTGCCTTCTGGAATTGGATCTGGGCCAAAAAGGGCTTCAGAAATCGCTGGAAGCATTTTCTGTAATTTTTGGTGCGTGGCGTCTGTCACGCGTCCGCGTGGGTCACGCGGTCGTGTCATCTGGAGTTTTCCTTGTCACGCGTTCGCTTCTGCCATGCGTCCGCGTCATCTGTGTTCTGCTTAAGGCACGCGTCCGTGTCAGTCACGCGTTCGCATCACTGTCTTTTCGCACTGGGCACGCGGCCGCGTCGTCCATGCGTTCGCGTTGCTGACAGTTTCTTCAAAAACTCCATTTTGTGCTTTCCTTCCATTTTTGTATGTTTTCTTTCCATCCTTTAAGTCATTCCTGCCTTAGAAGATTTGAAACTTCTCAACACACAAATCACGGCATCGAATGATAATAAAGAAAAATTAAAATAAATAATTTTAAAGCATAGGAAACATGTATTTCACATATATCACATAATAAGGAAGGGAAAGTAAAACCATGCAATTTACATGAATAAGTGGGCAAAGGATTGAATAAATCACCTAAATTGAGCACAATACATATCATAAAATATGGATTTATCAACCTCCCCACACTTAAATAATAGCATGTCCTCATGCTAAGTCCAAGATAAAGAGTAAGGTAAGGTTAAAGTGGTGGAATCTCACGCAATGCAATCTATCCTAAATGCAACTACCTAAATGAATCATGCAATTCTGATTGTTATTCACTTGTATATAAAACTTACATGTAGTTAAATTAGTTCACATTCTCAAGGAATCATATATGCTTAGCCAAACCTTAGATAATATTTAAAGCACTTTTACAATTGAGATGGGTAAAAAAAATATTTTTTAAACTTGCAAGACAATTAACAATTTAAGCAGAGATATATGGTGATGAGCTATTGAACCCTCACTGGATTTTGTGTTTACTCTCTAGTCACTCAGTGTTTATTGGGTTAATCACTATATTCTTCTTTTTATCATTACTTTCTATAACTTTGTTCTTCATCTAACCAGTCAACAATTATAGAATACAGACATACAAAAATTATGAGGTCTTTTTCAAGGTTGTACTGGGCTAAGGTAAAGGTAAGGGTATATGTATAAGGCTAAGTGAGCTAATAAGTGAATCTTTGACTAGTCTAAGATCTCACCTAACATACATATTTTGTAATTCAAAGCTTCTTAACCTATCTGCCCAACTTTTGTCACTTTGTATAGCAAGCTCATGCATTAGCTTAAATTTTATCCCATGTGCCCTGGTTCTTTTTATTTTGCAATTGGGGGATTTAAATACTGAAAATAAATTTTTTAATGCACATGGTAATTCAATTATTTTGATTTCACATGAGCATGCTTTCCCAAATTTTTATTTTGAAATATCTTTATTCTTTTTAACTTTCCTACTTGTTTCTATCATCCATGTTCCCATAAAGTTCCCCACACTTAAACAATACACAATTTCTATCTTAAGCTAACCAAGGATTCAACTTGGGATTTTTATTTTGTTTTTCTGCTTAAGGCTAGTAATGTGGTTTATAGAACAAGAGGGGATTTAAAAAGCTCAAGGGGGCTAACAAGGGTGATGTAAAAGGTAGACTAATTTGGAATAAGTGAGCAAATATTTCAAGCAATGGCCTCAATCATCTCTTAGTATATATTAAAACTCATAGGAA
Organism: Arachis hypogaea; assembly: GCF_003086295.3. Classification (NCBI taxonomy): domain Eukaryota; kingdom Viridiplantae; phylum Streptophyta; class Magnoliopsida; order Fabales; family Fabaceae; genus Arachis; species Arachis hypogaea. The sequence continues at coordinate 85,453,965 of NC_092050.1, forward strand.
TAAAAAAGAACATCAGAATATAGATTAAAACAAAGCAAAGAACATCAGAATAAAAAAGAAGGGCAAAACACACAGGAATAAAAATTATGGTTTGAATGTAACCATACAATTAAGCTCAAAACTCACAGGCTGTGTGTTCTCTAGCTCATATATCAGTTATACATGTCATGCAAGTAGAAATTAAGGGTTCCCATTATTCTCAATGTAAAATTTCTTGGGTGGCTTTAAAGTTTTAGTGTTCCTCCTTGATGAAATGTTGTTAACTAACTATCATGTTATGTTCTATATACAAGGTGTGGATTGTTTTGATTATGTTAAAGTTTCTAGTTTACTTCCTTTTTATTTTCAATTTAAACCAAACTATCATATGCTAAAAGGGTAAACTATACTAATTAATCCACATATTCTATAACTAATAAGTTAGAATCGCAACTAAACTAAATGGCTAGAATATGAACTAAGGTGCAAAATGCAGAAATAAAGGTAAAAACACATGAAAAGAACAATTTATAAGTACTGAAAGATAAAAAATAAAAATAAAAATAAAAATACAGAAAAATAACCAAAATAAAATAAAGGAGTCTGTAGTGGTTCACCAAAAAAATACGCCAGAGATGGCGACCTCCCCACACATAAAATAAAGCATCATCCTCGATGCTCACTTAAGCCGGGTGTGAAGGAGTGTCATCACTGGAAGGATGGGCTGCTGGAGTCTCAGTAGTGGCCTGAGGATCTGCAGACTGGATGAGGGTAGGAGGATCTGTCTGTTGGAGAGGAGGCTCTGACTGGATAGAAATCTCAGGATCTGCGGCCTGAATCTGGTGTAGCATCTCTTGCTGTTGTGCAACCTGCTCCGGTCCAGCCTGTACAGCCTGGGTAGGTGTCTCCTCCTCGCGATCGTCCTCTTCCACCTCGGATGTATCAGAAGGGGTGTCAGGCTCGGAGGGGATGTCGCCGCCGGAACGGATCATCAACTTGACGTGCTTATAGCGTCGCTTGTTGCGATGCTCCATACGGTCCAAGCGGGCGAAGAGTCAATGCACCAAATTGTAAATAGGCTCAGGAGCAGCTGGAGGTGCAGCGGGTGGGACAGGTGCAGCAGTGGAAGTAAAGGGGGCAGCTGAAGGTGTGGCTGTCTCATCAGAAGCAGTAAGGAATGGAGGTCTGTAGCCTAAAGCCAGAAAGTTCCTGCTGTGAGGAATGATCTTCCTACAGTCCGCAGCAGGTGGCTTCTCATCAGCATCCTCCCAAGGCACGTCAGCTCGACGGCCTAGCTGGGTGACCAGGTAAGGGAAAGGGAGGGTGCCTCTGACATGGACCCTGGCCAAATAGTGCCAGATGAAACGAGGTAGATACAGGTCCTTACCCTCCAGCACACATCGTAGAAGGGTGATCATAGTGGCAGGCAGCTCTATCTCATGAGTGCTCGGCATAATAAAGTTACTCAAGATCTGGTGCCAGAGCCGAGCCTCATCATTCAAGTATATCCGCTTGATTTCTTTAGGCATGGTGGTGTTCTTACCCATGACCCATAGGATAGTAGGGTCAAGGGCTATCCTCTGCTTGACAGCATCCCAGTCAAATCTCAGAAAGCGCATGTCCTCTTCAGCCTTTTGGTAACCGTCAGGCTGATCTGACTTAGGATGAAGGCACAGAATATCCTCAATGGCCTCTTCAGTGACCAGTATCTGTTTTCCTCTGAGGTGCACTGCATCCAGGGAAGTCTTGAAATAATTGCAGTAAAACTCTCGTACCCAGGAAGCATTGACCACAGTCAAATTTCTCTCCAAGAAGAACCAGCCTCTTTGTTTGATCTGATCGGAGGTGTACTACTGTAGTTCTTCTGGAATTTTCAAAGTCGTCTCCAGGTACAGATTTCTGGAAGGTAGCAAACACGGGATACTTCAGTTGACAGTATCGGTTTGCAAACTTAATTGGATCATTGGTAGGGAGGAGCTGGTCAGCCTTCTCCTGCGGGGTAAAGTGCTTTTTCTGCCAGGAGTCATCATGCATAAGCTCCAGGAGAGACATAGAGGATTCACCTCTTTTCCATTTTCCAGTTGTTGCCTTGCCTTTTCCTTTACGCTGAGGGTCAGACATCCTCAAAAACAGAAATCTAGGATATAATAAAAGCAGGAAAACAGGTAGGCAGATAACAAGATAAGCACAAAGTGGTAAAGGAGTAGTAGAATTATGGAATGAGTTGAATAATTGTGCATTTTGGATTGTTTCGGAGTTAAAAAGCTGAGATGAGAGATTACAATCCAAAATGTAATATAAGGAGAATGCTTGTTAATTAGGAGCAATAATAATCATGCCATGAGTTAAAAATTGAAAGAGTTAGTCAAAAAGCAAAGGGAGAAGTTAGAAAGTTAAAAGTGGTTAAACTTGAAAAAGAGGTTAGAAAGCGAAAATCAGTGAGTTAGTAAAAAAAAAGTCAGAGTAAGTGGCATGATGATTGGTTTCTAAGCAACAAGAATTTCATAATTTTAAGCAACAAACAACTCATAATCAAGTTGTTGATGATTCATATAGATATAGAAATAGCGAAAAAGTGAAATCTAATTAACAATAATGTGATTTATTAACCCGAAAAACAGAGGAATAAGAATGCTGGCACGTGCATTCATGAATTAGTTTGGGAAGAGCTAAGGAATGCAAAATTAAAAATGCCAAAACCAATATATGAATGAGAATCAAAACGATTTATAGAAAATTGGGCAGCATTCCGGCTAAAATTGGATGTTCTCGGGTAATAAACAGCAAGCAGAATAGTTCATATGAATTAAAACAAACTGCAAATAGATATAAATAATATGAACATGAAAGAGCAGTCGCAATAGCAGCATGAATAGTAAGAACATCACATGAACAAAACTAACATCACAGCAACAGCAGAATTGCGAAAATTATAAAACAAGTAGCAAGAACAGTGCAATTAATTAGGCCTAAATCCACTAACCACATCTTAGCTACCTAAACACCTATAATCCACTACAACATACATCTCTAACTATCCTAAATTTAAACATAAACTGAAAAAATATGGAAATAACTATGAATGAAAGAAAGGTGGCGTTTGGCAGAACCTGGTAGGCGTATGAACAAAGCTAAGGAACTGAGAGATGGCGAGGGTGTGGTTGTGATTGTGTTGCGGCGGCATAGGGTGGCGCAGCGGCGAACCTTGGTGGCGGCAGGGATGGTGTTGTGGTATTGGGTGAGGGCTGGGGTACAGGGAGGGGAGGTTAAGGGGGAAGGAAGGGAGGGGGTGGGCGTTGGTAGTGGGAGGTGCGGCAGTGAGGGCGCGGTGGGGGGTGGTGGTCGCAGAGGGGGGCAGTGGTGGTGGAGGGAAGAAGAGCAGAGAAAGAGAAGAAAGAGAGGGAAGGAAGAAGGGGGGTGGTGTCGCGGTCGTGGCTGGTTGGTCGAGGATGGTGCGGCGGTTGGAAGTGGTTGGCTGGGAGTGGTGGTGGCTGGGGGGTGGGTTGCAGAGAAGAAAGGAAGAAGAAGGGGAATGGGGGGCGCGACGGGTAGGGTTTCGCGTCACTAGGGTTAGTAAATTTGAATCCATGCGAACACGTGGGGCACGCGGTCGCGTGGCTAGGGTGGATGGGGGTTGACGCGATCGCGTGAGTGACGCGATCGCATGGAATGGGTAAAAGAATGCATGTCGCTGTCACGTGAGGCAGGCGACTGCGTCGCTGGAAATTGTGCTAAACGCACAATTCCAACGTCGTTTCAGTGCAACTCTCTGTCTCCTTTGGGGTGTTGTGCAATCCACACGACGCGAACGCGTCGCTCACGCTTTCGCGTGGGATGATTGTTTTGCAAGCGACGCGTTCGCGTCAGGGACGCGAACGCGTAGGCCGTTTTGTGCTAAACACACAACAGCCGCACGATTCCAGCCCACATTTTTGGGCGTTGGATTTCACGCCGATTTCCAGATCATGCGGCCGCGTGAATGTCGCGGACGCGTGGGGGGTGTTTTTCGCAACTGACGCGAATGCTTTAGCGATGCGATCGCGTTGCTCGCCTTCCTTTTTTTGTTTTTTGGCAATTATGCAGTTATGCGGTATGTAATGCTAATGCAAATGCTTACGAATAATATCCAGGTTCAATGAAAATAAAACAATATAAAAATAAAAAAACGAAATAAAATGGAAACACGAACGATCATACCATAGTAGGTTGTCTCCCACCTAGCACTTTTAGTTAAAGTCCTTAAGTTGGACATTGGATGAGCTTCCTGTTATGGCGGCTTATGCTTAAATTCATCCAGAAATCTCCACCAATGTTTGGAATGCCAACAGCCTCCGGGGTCCCAAACTTGGCACGTGAAGCCTTTGAGTAGCTTCAAATAGGTTTTCAGGATCCCGGGATGACGAATATCAGAATATTTTCCAGGATCCCAAACTTTGCTTTTAAATCTGCCTTCGTCTTGGTCTATATTTCTCCATCCAGGCGGTTTAGAAATTAGATTCTCACCAAGAAGACCAAACATTTTCTGAGATCCATTCGATTGGTCATGATACCAATCCGTGCACTTTGAGTTGAAGCGTGGAACCTTATTGAACCTTGTGTACCAGCTTTGAGTACGAGCCATTTCCCTCTTACTCTTGAAGCCGCAGAGAGCTCTAAGCTGGCCATCTGTTTCAAGCAAACCATATTCAAGTGGAAAAATAAAGTTAAAGGTTAAGGATTGTACCCATTTAAGGCTTGTATTGGGTGGTAATGGCCTTGGGATAGGTGTTTCCAGTGGTTTTGTAAGTTCTACTCCCTTGTAATCTTCTGTGAATTCCTCCACTTCTTTGCAAAATTCTTCAAATGCAACCATGTCTTGATCAAAGTCTTCGACATCTTCCGCGTCACTCAAGTCATAAGTTAGAGGTTGAGAAAAATCTACCACGACATCATCTTCGTATTCACTTGGATAAGGTTCTTCAATCTCAGAGAATTCACTTGCGGATGCAAGTTCATTACTAGGAGAACTTGACTTGAGACTATCATCATCAAGGAAACATGCGTCTTGGGTTATTCCGTCTAGTTCTTCATGAAACACCTGCTTTGGGGGGTTGTGCACTATCCTCCTTAGAATCAATTGTAACGTCCTTGACGGAATTCTTCACAACTCTGGATTCCCATGGAGGTTCAGCATCTCCTAAATCTTCAATCAGTACTTCTTCTTCTTGGATAATTTGAGCTTCCTCCAATTGTTCCAGAACAAAGTTATGCTCATTACTGCCCTCTGGGGTTTCTAGTGTCTCCTTCATGCTATGTTCGTCATTAGATTCTCCACAAAAAGCTATTGGAGTTCCTTGAGTGTCTAAACGTCTGGAAGACAATTGATGTATTGCTTGCTCCAGCTGATGATCAATTTTTATTCTCTTTTATTCTAAGATAAGTATCATTTTGACGCGATCGCGTGAGTGACGTGATCACATGGAATGGGTAAAAGAATGCATGACGCGGTCGCGTGAGGGATGCGACCACGTCGCTGGAAATTGTGCTAAACGCACAATTCCAGCGTCGTTTCAGCGCAAGTCTCTGTCTTGTTTGGGGTGTTGTGCAATCCACGCGACGCTAACGCGTCGCTCATGCTTTCGCGTGGGATGGTTGTTTTGCAAGTGACGCGTTTCACGTCAAGGACGCGAACACGTAGGACGTTTTGTGCTAAATGCACAACAGCCGCACGATTCCAGCCCACATTTTTTGGGCGTTGGATTTCACGCCGATTTCTAGATCACGCGGCCGCATGAATGACGCAGACGCGTTGGGGGTGTTTTTTGCAACTGACGCGAACGCTTTAGCGATGCGATCGCGTTGCACGCCTTCCTTTATTTTTTTGCAATTATGCAGTTATGCAGTATGTAATGCTAATGCAAATGCTTACGAATAATATCCAGGTTCAATGAAAATAAAACAATATAAAAATAAACAAAACGAAATAAAATGGAAACACGAATGATCATACCATGGTGGGTTGTCTCCCACCGAGCACTTTTAGTTAAAGTCCTTAAGTTGGACATTGGATGAGTGACGTTAGGATTTTTGCCAGTAAAGAATTTCATAAAAACAGTCGCGTTGTAGATATAGTCTCTTAACCAACAAAATTCCCTTCTAACAAACGTTTTGGTTGTCACAAGTAACAAACCCCTTTTGAAATTGATAACCGAGTATTCAAACCTCGGGTCATCTTCTCAAGGAATTGCAGGGAAGTATGTTCTTATTATTGGTTATGAAGATTGTAAATTGGGGGTTTTGGAAGTAAGGTGGGAATATGTTATATGACAAGTAAAATAAAATAATAATAATAAAATCTCTTGGCAAGGTATAAAAAATTGGAAGTCCAGACTTAGTTATCCTTATCAATTGTGATGAGAATGGATTTTTCTCCCACTTTGTTAACCTCTAACTATGAAGGTAAGTTAAGTGGACGAATTAATTCGAATCCTCAAGTCCCAGTCTTTCCTTGGAAAAAGTTAGAGTTATTGGATCTCGAAGTAATTCTTGAAGAATTCCAATTTTCAATCAACAATGAGTTTGATAACTCAAGAGTTACCAATGACTCAACCAAAGCCAAAAGGGAAAAATCCAAATTATTTATGTAAATAAAAGAAAGCAATCATAAGTCTAAAATACCTCAATTAGCACTAATGAAGATATCAAATGTAACATGGAAGAGTTTATAAATAAAATTAGGAAAATAATAAAAAGAACATTGAACCTGGGATTGAGAGTCACTCTTAAAACTAAGAGAAGTCCTAAATCCTAATCCTAAGAGAGAGGAGAGAACCTCTCTCTCTAAAAACTACATCTACTCCTAAAATTGTGAATGTGAAAGTCTGATTATGAATGGATGCAATCCCTCTACTTTATAGTCTCAAATCTGTGTTTTCTGGGCCGAGAACTGGGTCAGAAACAGCCCAGAAATCGCTGGAGAAGAAATCTGCCACGCTGATTTTCGTAATTGCGACGTGTCCGCGTGGATGACGCGTTCGCGTTACCTAGCTTCAGGGCAACTATTGCATATTATATATCAAATCGAAGCCCCGGACGTTAGCTTTTCAACGCAACTGGAACCGCGTCGTTTGGACCTCTGTAGCTAAAGTTATAGCCGTTTGAGGGCGAAGAGGTCAGGCTGGACAGCTTAGTAATTTCTCCAACTTCTTGTATTCCTTCCACTTTTGCATGCTTCCTTTCTATCCTCTGAGCCATTCCTGCCCTATAATATCTGAAATCACTTAATACACATATCAAGGCATCTAACGGTAATAAGAGAGGACTAATAATAAGCAAATATAAGATCAAAGAAGCATGTTTTCAATCATAGCACAAAATGAGGAAGGAAATATAAAACCATGCAAATATTATGAATAAGTGGGTAAGGAGTTGATAAAATCCACTCAATTGAGCACAAGATAAACCATAAAATAGTGGTTTATCAACCTCCCCACACTTAAACCCTAGCATATCCTCATGCTAAGCTCAAGAGAAGCTATAAAGAAGTGAAGAGGAATGATAGAGAGTATGTAATGCAACCTATATATATGAATGCAACTACATGCAAAATGTTTCTATCTACTTGGTTAAAAGTAAATAAGTTCTTCAAGACAAACATAAATCAGATTTCACTAATTCAAATTATACAATAAAAGACAAGTAAACTTGTAAGAAGATAGCTTATGAAAGCAGGGAACATAGAATCAAGCATTGAACCCTCACTGGTAGTGTATATGCACTCTAGTCTCTCAAGTGTATAGGATAATCACTCTACTCTTCTCTAATCATACTTTATAAATTTTGTTCTTCATCTAACCAATCAACAAAATTTAGTATACCAATGTAAACATCATGAGGTCTTTTCAGGGTTGTAATGGGGCTGAGGTAAAGGTAAGGGTACATGTATGGCCAAGTGAGCTTTATAAAGTGAATCCTTGATTAGTCTAAGATCTCACCTAACATACATATGTTGTCAAGCAAAGCTTCTTTACCTATTTTTCCATGTTTTTCCCACTTTTGATGTTACATGCTCAAGTATCAAACTTATTTTTTAATTTTGTCCCATGTGCATTGATTCTTTTTGCATTTGGGGTAATATTATTTTTCTTCTCTTTTCTTTTCTTTTTCTTCTTTTTTTTGTATCCCCTTATTTAATTGCTTAATATTTTTTTTAAATGCACATGGTAATTTAATTATTTTGATTTCACATGAGCATGCTTCCCAAATTTTTCAAATAACTCATTCAATTTAATTCCCTACTTTTTCATATCTTCCCATGTTCCCATAAAATTCCCCACACTTAAATTATACACAATTTATATCTTAAGCTAACCAAGGATTTAACTTGGGATTTTTATTTTGTTTTTTGCTTAAGGCTAGTAATGTGGTTTATAGAACAAGAGGGGATTAAAAGCTCAAGGGGGCTAACAAGGGTGATGTAAAAGGTAGGCTAATTTGGGATAAGTGAGCTAGAATCAAATAATGGCCTCAATCATATGCAAGCATGTAAATACACTAAATAATGGACATATAGAATGGAACAAAGCAAAGATTGCAATTATAGAGAAGAAAACACACAAGAATAAAAATTTATGGTTAAATAATGTAACCATGTAAATAAGCTCAAAATCTCACAGGTTGTGTGTTCTTTGGCTCAAAAACCGTGTTCCAAATACAACTTCAAACAAGTTTTAACATAAAAAAAAATTTTTTTTTCAATTTAAATTAGTGAAATACTATAAAAATTTCTTGAAAAAGAAAATATTACTTCAACCAAGTAGTAACTAAATGCATAAAATCAAATAAACATGCAATTAAACATGCAAATGCAACAACTAATTTAATAAAGAAAATTTAAACATTGGTGTTGAAACCGAAAGGTACTAACCCATGGAGATCGGTGTCGACCTTCCCACACTTAAAGATTGCACCGTCCTCGGTGCATGCTAAGATGTGCAAGTGGACGGGTGGTTTCAACTGATACTTTTCTCTATAGATTGTGCAGATTGACTTGCCTGTCTCCCCATGTAAACGTCTTCCGGTTCTCTTTCGGGTGGCCATCCTGAAAGAAAAAGAGAAGAAGAGTAACCCAGAAATAAAGATAGGAAAATAAATACAGTATGGGTGGGTTAATGCCAAATAATAAGGATCTCAATTACATGGTAGCTACAACATGCAAGTGAGAAAATAATAGAAGCCATGGAATGCCAGTGGTACAAAATGTACAACAATGGGGAAGAGAGTGGGGAAGGAGAGATAATATAAATTCATGTCAATACAGATATAAAAGATTGGCATTGATTTAAATAATATTACTCAATCAGAATTAAACAAGTCATTAAGCACCAAGAAAATACCAGAAAAGATGTAACAGTTGAATAAGAACATTTGAACACCAATGGTAAAATAGTAAATTTAGAAAAATAAAAATATGCAATGAATGAAAGTATGCAAATAAATAAAATAAAATAAAATAAAAGATAAGAAGAATGAGAAGGGAAAGAAGTGAAGAAGAAGTAAGTAAGAAAGGAGGGAGGAAAAATTAGGATTGGGGAAGAAAAGATAAGATATTTGGCAAATTAGGATAAGCTGTGCGGTGCAAGCGACGCGGTCGCGTGGGGCACGCGGTCGCGCGACTTGCGCTTAAACTTGATTGACGCGGTCGCGTCGGTCACGCGGTCGTGTGATCCGTTTTAAGCTAATGGCGCGAGAGTAGCCTCGCACTTGCACAACTCTCTGTTCAAAATCATATTAGTGCCAAATTTTAAGTGACACGATCGCATGGGGCATGCGATCGCGTGAGTGGGCTTTAGAAGAATATGACGCAGTCGCGTGGGTCATGCAGTCGCGTGGGAAGGATTATGCGTTCAGCACCAATCCAGCACCACTCTCGCACAACTTTCGGGTGTGCACCACTTTGACGTCGAAAACATGGGCACGCGGCCGCGTGGGGAACGCGGTCGCGTGGGAGGCCAGTATTCCCACTCGACGCGGACGCGTCAGTGACGCGGTCGCGTGGGACGATTTGTGCCATTGGCACGCCTCCAGCCACGCTCTCGCGTGACTCTCTATTCACTTTTTTTTCCCAACGCACTAGTGACGCGGACGCGTCAGCGACGCTGCCACGTCGCGTGCGTGCTTCTTTTTTTTCTTTTCTTTTTTTTTTTGAATCTGAAAAAAAATGCAGAGTGCAGTGTAAATATGAATGTGATGCAAGACTCCAGGTTCAATATAATAAAATAAAATAAAACTCGAAAACAAATAAAAGTAAATAAAAATGAAAAAGGAACGATCATACCATGGTGGGTTGTCTCCCACCTAGCACTTTTAGTTAGAGTCCTTAAGTTGGACATTTGGTGAGCTCTCTGTTATGGTGGCTTATGCTTGTATTCATCCAGGAATCTCCACCAATGTTTGAGATTCCAATGGCCTCCGGGGTCCCAAACTAGGCGCAGAAATCCTTCAAGTATGTTAAAGCAAGTTACAAGGCCCCAAGAGTGTTGATTGCCCGAATGAATTCCGGGGTCCCAAATCTTGCTTTTACACCCGTCTTCAAGTTGATTATCATGATTCTATCCGGGTGATTCAGCTTTAGAATTCTCACTGAAGCATTTAAACAACTTCCTAGACCCATTCAATTGAGCTTTACACCAACCTTTGCGTTTAAACTTAAAGCTTCCAACCATGATGAACCTTGCAGGACAATTCTTACCACTGGCCATCTTCCTCTTACTCTTAATGTTACAAAGAGCTCTAAGTTGACCATCCGTCTCCAGTAGCCTATATTCAAGTGGAATTAGAAAGCTAAGGGATATGAATTTTACCCACTTGAATGTTGTGAAGGATGATGGCAACTTAGGGGGAGGTAATTTTAATGAAATTGCAAGCTCCACTCCCTTGTGCTCTTCTCTGATAATTACCACCTATTTGCACACTTCTTTAATACCAACCTCTTCCTCTTGGTAGCTTTCTTCCGATTCAATCTCCTCTTCATTACTTTCCAAGGGCATGGGAGGTTGTGCTTCTTCTTCTTGAATCTCCATCTCTTGATCAACCTCTTCCATGTCTTCAACTGTGATATGCCTTGGAGGTTGTACACCCTCCTCAGCATCAATTTCAAATGTCTTGGAAGGGGGTTCTATGACTGGACTTTCCCATGGAGGTTCTGCATCTCCTAAGTCTTCAACCACTTCTTCTTCTTCAATAATTCCGGTTTCCTCCACTTGTTCCAGTACAAAGTCATGCTCCGTACTGTTCACTGGAGTTTCTAGTATCTCCTTCATGCTACGTTCTTTATTAGATTGTGCACATGAAACCATGGGGGTTCCTTGAGTGTCCGAACGTCGGGAAGCTAATTGATTTATTGCTTGCTCCAATTGACGAATGGTTGCCTGAAATCGATCCATTGTTTCCTTGAAACGATCCTTTGTCTCTTGATGCACTCGGCTTTCATAAATAGGATCATAGTGCTCTTGGATTGATGGATATGGAGATGGTGAATATTGAAGTGGTGGTTCTTGTGAGTAATTGGGTTGGAATTGGGGTGGTTCTATATATGGTTCATATGGCTCATAAGGTGGTTGGTATGGTGGTTGAGGGTTAGGGTCATATGGAGGTGAATGGCAGAAAGGGGCTTGTGAGTATGGTGGTCCAAAGTCATGTTGAGGAGAGGATTTATAGGCATATGGTGGTGGTTGTTGATAGTCTATTGGAGGTGGTTGTTGCCATGAGGGTTGATCAAATCCTTGTGGCTCCTCCCATCTTTGATTCTCCCAACCTTGATGCCTGCTCTCATTATAGTTTCCATTCCTAACAACAACATTGGAATCAAACTTGAAGCGAGAGGGATGAGAACTCATAGTTAGTTAATAAAAATTTAAAAACAAAAATAAAAGCAAATTTTAAATTCAAATTTTTGAATTTGAAAATTAAAATTTGAGTTTTGAATTTTTAAAATTGAAATTTGAAGATTAAAATTTGAAAAAAAAAATTTTTTCTTTTAAAATTTGAATTTTAAATTTTGAAAATTGAATTTTTTTTAAAATTGAAAATTGAAAATTGATATTTTTTTTAATATTTACAATAACCAATAATAAGGCACACGTTTGCAATTCCCCGGCAACGGTGCCATTTTGACGTTAGGATTTTTGCCAGTAAAGAATTTCATAAAAACAGTCGTGTTGTAGATATAGTCTCTAAACCAACAAAAATCCCTTCGTACAAACGTTTTGGTTGTCACAAGTAACAAACCCCTTTTAAAATTGATAACCGAGTATTCAAACCTCGGGTCATCTTCTCAAGGAATTGCAGGGAAGTATGTTCTTATTATTGGTTATGAAGATTGTAAATTGGGGGTTTTAGAAGTAAGGTGGGAATATGTTATATGACAAGTAAAATAAAATAATAATAATAAAATCTCTTGGCAAGGTATAAGAAATTGGAAGTCCAGACTTAGTTATCCTTATCAATTGTGATGAGAATAGATTTTTCTCTAACTATGAAGGTAAGTTAAGTGGACGAATTAATTCGAATCCTCAAGTCCCAGTCTTTCCTTGGGAAAAGTTAGAGTTATTGGATCTCGAAGTAATTCTTGAAGAATTCCAATTTTCAATCAACAATGAGTTTGATAACTCAAGAGTTACCAATGACTCAACCAAAGCCAAAAGGTAAAAATCCAAATTATTTATATAGATAAAAGAAAGCAATCATAAGTCTGAAATACCTCAATTAGCACTAATGAAGATATCAAATGTAACATGGAAGAGTTCATAAATAAAATTAGGAAAATAATAAAAAGAATATTGAACCTGGGATTGAGAGTCACTCTTAAAACTAAGAGAAGTCCTAAATCCTAATCCTAAGAGAGAGGAGAGAACCTCTCTCTCTAAAAACTACATCTACTCCTAAAATTGTGAATGTGAAAGCCTGATTATGAATGGATGCAATCCCTCTACTTTATAGCCTCTAATCTGTGTTTTCTGGGCTGAGAACTGGGTCAGAAATAGCCCAGAAATTGCTGGAGAAGAAATCTGCCACGCTGATTTTCGTAATTGCAATGTGTCCGCGTAGATGACGCGTTCGCGTCACCCAGCGTCAAGGCAACTATGGCATATTATATATCAAATCGAAGCCCCGAACGTTAGCTTTCCAACGCAACTGGAACCGCATTGTTTGGACCTCTGTATCTAAAGTTATAGCCGTTTGAGTGCGAAGAGATCAAGCTGGACAGCTTAGTAATTTCTCCAACTTCTTGTATTCCTTCCACTTTTGCATGCTTCCTTTCTATCCATTGAGCCATTCCTGCCCTATAATATCTGAAATCACTTAACACACATATCAAGGCATGTAATGGTAATAAGAGAGGATTAATAATAAGCAAATATAAGATCAAAGAAGCATGTTTTCAATCATAGCACAAAATGAGAAAGGAAATATAAAACCATGCAAATATTATGAATAAGTGGGTAAAGAGTTGATAAAATCCACTCAATTGAGCACAAGATAAACCATAAAATAGTGGTTTATCAATGAGCTTCCTGTTATGGCGGCTTATGCTTAAATTCATCCAGAAATCTCCACCAATGTTTGGAATGCCAACAGCCTCCGGGGTCCCAAACTAGGCACGTGAAGCCTTTGAGTAGCTTCAAACAGGTTTTTAGGCTCCCGGGATGACGAATATCGGAATATTTTCCAGGATCCCAAACTTTGCTTTTAAATTTGCCTTCGTCTTGTTCTATATTTCTCCATCCGGGGGGTTTAGAAATTAGATTCTCACCAAGAAGACCAAACGTTTTCCGAGATCCATTCGATTGAACATAATACTAATCCGTGCACTTCGAGTTGAAGCGTAGAACCTTATTGAACCTTGTGCACCAGCTCTGAATACGAGCCATTTCCCTCTTACTCTTGAAGCCGCAGAGAGCTCTAAGCTGGCCATCTGTTTCAAGCAAACCATATTCAAGTGGAAAAATAAAGTTAAAGGTTAAGGATTGTACCCACTTGAAGCTTGTATTGGGTGGTAATGGCCTTGGGATAGGTATTTCCAGTGGTTCTGTAAGTTCTACTCCCTTGTAATCTTCTGTGAATTCCTCCACTTCTTTGAAAAATTCTTCAAATGCAACCATGTCTTGATAAAAGTCTTCGACATCTTCCACATCACTCAAGTCTTAAGTTGAAAGTTGAGAAAAATCTACCTCGACATCATCTTCGTATTCACTTGGATAAGGTTCTTCAATCTCAGAGAATTCACTTGCGGATGCAAGTTCATTACTAGGAGAACCTGACTTGAGACTATCATCATCAAGGAAACGTGCGTCTTGGGTTATTCCGTCTAGTTCTTCATGAAACACCTGCTTTGGGGGTTGTACACTATCCTCCATAGAATCAATTGTAATGTCCTTGACGAAATTCTTCAGAACTCTGGATTCCTGTGGAGGTTCAGCATCTCCTAAATCTTCAATCAGTACTTCTTCTTCTTGGGTAATTTGAGCTTCTTCCAATTGTTCTAGAACAAAGTTATGCTCATTACTGCCCTCTGGGGTTTCTAGTGTCTCCTTCATGCTACGTTCGTCATTAGATTCTCCACAAAAAGCTATTGGAGTTCCTTGAGTGTCTAAATGTCTGGAAGACAATTGATGTATTGCTTGCTCCAGCTGATGATCAATTTTTATTCTCTTTTATTCTAAGATAAGTATCATTTTGACGCGATCGCGTGAGTGACGCGATCGCATGGAATGGGTAAAAGAATGCATGACGCGGTCGCGTGAGGTATGCAACCGCGTCACTGGAAATTGTGCTAAACGGACAATTCCAGCGTCGTTTCAGCGCAACTCTCTGTCTCATTTGGGGTGTTGTGCAATCCACGCGACGCGAATGCGTCGCTCATGCTTTCGCGTGGGATGGTTGTTTTTCAAGTGACGCGTTCTCGTCAGGGACGCGAACGCGTGGGCCGTTTTGTGCTAAATGCACAACAGCCGCACGATTCCAGCCCAAATTTCTAAGCATTGGATTTTTACGCCGATTTCCAAATCACGCGGCCGCGTGAATGACGCAGACGCGTGGGGTGTTTTTCGCAACTGACGCGAACGCTTTAACAATGCGATCGCGTCGCACGCCTTCCTTTTTTTTTTGCAATTATGCAGTTATGCAATATGTAATGCTAATGCAATTGCTTATGAATAATATCCAGGTTCAATGAAAATAAAACAATATAAAAATAAACAAAACAAAATAAAATAGAAACACGAACGATCATACCATGGTGGGTTGTCTCCACCTAGCACGTTTAGTTAAAGTTCTTAAGTTGGACATTGGATGAGCTTCCTCTTATGGCGGCTTATGCTTAAATTCATCCAGAAATCTCCACCAATGTTTGGAATGCCAACAGCCTCCGGGGTCCAAAACTAGGCGCGTGAAGTCTGATGACAAGTCATCTTAGCCTAGTTTTACTAGTCTTTTTCTTTAGTTTTATTAGGTTTCATGCACTTTCTTGCATTATAAGTAAGTAATTTGGAATGGAATTGCATGGTTTCCTTGAATCAATCAATCACTATTTAATTGATACTAAATCATGAGTTTTAAGCTAAATTTAATTGATTTTTAAATGATTTATAAACCTTGTGAATTTGGTAATACTTTGATTTGTTGTTTTGATTACTTGTAGGTGAAGAAAAAAATAAAACAAGAAAGCGTGGCCTAAGAAGCGTGGCCCAAGGAAGAAAAGAATGTAGCAAAAGCAACAAAGAAGTGTGGCACAACAAAGGAGGGAAGAATGATGCTCCGCTCCCCTTGAGAGCATTATCGGGCTTCATCCAAGAAAAATTCAAAGAAAAAGTTTGATAATGAAGGCTACAAGGTTTGAACCCATGACCCAAGGGAGGGAAGGAGCGCTCCTTGCAAGGAAAATAAGCCAAAATTGGCCAAAATGCTCCTAGCAAGTCTCGAACACGGAGGCTTCACTAACAAAGCAAGGAAGCTGCACTCTTAACAACAATTGAGTGCTACCCTGATGATGTCCAAGACTTGGCACGCAAAATATTTCAGGGGACCAAGGCAAGGCCCAACACAAGCAAGGGATGCTCCGCTCTTGCCAAGAGCAGAGCACTACTTTCCCACACTCCTCATTACTTGCGCAACATGACACGAGCAGAGGGAGCTTGGTGCGCACAAGACTCCAACACAAGCCACAATGCTCTGCTCCCCACAAGAGCAGAGTGCTAACCTGATTGTCCCAAGCCTTGGCACGCAACAAAGGGATCCAGCACAAGCCTCAATGCTCCGCTCCCCACAAGAGCAGAGCATCCTCCTGGGAGCAACACTTGGGCTGGAAATTTAATTAAAAAATCCAATTAAATACAACTCTTCACCAAATTAAAAAGCCCATCCAAATTCTTAAATCCAAGGATAGAAAGTGTATAAATAGAAGCTAGTTTGATTTAGAATGCACCATTTACTTCATTTTTAAACTTTTACCTTTTTGCTTCCTAGAATTTCCAATTTTGTAATTTTGAGCTTTTACTTTGAATTTGGATCTTAGAGGATTGGGAAGGAGAATTGATCTCTCTTCTTCCTTGTTCTTGCTTGATCACTCTTTACTTTTTGTTTGGATCTTGGGTGAAGAATTGAAGAACTTCTGTTCCAATCTCACCTTGAGATCTCTTGCTTTAATTTTCTGCAAAATTGAATTTTAATTTCTGTTTACTGCTTCATCTTCTACTCTTCTGCAATTTACTTTTCCATTTTCTTTTGCAATTGTTCTTGTTGGATCAAGGAAGGATTTGAGATCTAGACTTATTTTCTAGTCTCTTCCACTCCTGAAATCTTCAACCTTCTTTTAAATTGCTGCAATTAAGCATCAGTCACTTTCTGTTTTAATTCCTCTGGCATTTCTACTTTTCTATTTAGATCTACTTTACTTCAATTCACCTTCTACTCTTCTGTTTAATTGCAATTCACTTGTCCTTGCTTAAATTCTGCAATCCCAATTTCCAATTCCTTTTATAATTGAAGCAATTTACATTTCTTACACTTTAAGATTCAGCCATTTACATTTCTTGCAATCTAAATTTCTACAATTTACATTACTTGTTCTTTAAGATTCAGCACTTTTATTTTATGTTCTCTTTAATTTACTGCAATTCTTCTCTCTCCCTTTACAATTCATGCAATTTAGCTTCTGTCAATTATAAAACACTCAACCAATACTTGATTCTCTTGACTAAATCAACCACTAAACTAAAAATTGCTCAATCCTTCAATCCCTGTGGGATCGACCTCACTCATGTGAGTTATTATTACTTGATGAAACCCGGTCTACTTGTCGGTGAGTTTTGTGTTGGATCGTTTTCCACACATCAAGTTTTTGGCGCCGTTGTCGGGGATTGAATTAGATTGACAATGATTAAGTGAAGTGGAGATCTAGATCAAGCACTTTTCCTTTTCTGTTTCGTTATTTTTTTTTACTAACACACTAACTGTTTGAATTTTTGCTTAAGCTAACAAAAAAAAATTTTCACTCTAGAAATGGGTTTTGTGTGATTCTTTTTGTTTTGATTGTATGTCAGGTACAAGGAGAGTTATACCCACTTTTTGTGAACAAGACGAAAGAACTCTTAGGAGATTAAGGAGAGCTGAAAGAGGGAAAAACATTGTTGGCGAAGAAGATTCAGAGGAAGAATTCCAGGACATGGAGGAACACTTAACAAATCCACCAAATCCACCAGAAGGAGCAGCCCATAACAACAACAATCTACCACAAAGGAGAGTTTTGGCTTCCTACACTTTTGCAAATCCTAGACATTGTGGGAGCAGCATTCTTACCCCAAATGTTAATGCAAATAACTTTGAACTGAAGCCACAACTCATCACCTTGGTCCAAAATAATTGTTCCTATGGAGGAGGACCACTTGAAGACCCTAACCAACACTTGTCTACCTTCTTGAGAATTTGTGACACTGTCAAAACCAATGGTGTGCACCCTGACAGCTACAAGCTACTACTATTTCCATTTTCTCTCAGTGACAAAGCTACTCAATGGTTGGAATCTTTCCCAAGAGACAGCATCAACAATTGGGACGATCTAGTAACCAAGTTCCTTGCTAAATTTTACCCACCTCAAAGGATCATTAGGTTGAAGACTGAGGTACAAACATTCACACAAATGGAAGCTGAACCCATCTATGAGGCATGAGAGAGATACAAGGCTCTAATCAGGAAGTGCCCTCCTGAAATGTTCACTGAGTGGGATAAGCTGCAGAATTTTTATGAAGGCTTGACATTGAAGTCCCAGGAAGCATTAGATCACTCAGCTGGAGGCTCTTTGTAACTCATGAAAACTGCAGAGAAAGGCCAAAATCTCATTGATATGGTGGCCAACAACCAGTATTTCTTTGCTGACCAAAGGTAACGCCAACCATCACAAAGAAAAGGAGTTATGGAGTTGGAAGGGGTGGACTCAATCCTAGCTCAAAACAAAATGATGTAGCAGCAGATTCAACAATAATTTGAGCAAATAGCCAAGAGGATTGACAATCTCCAAGTTGCAGCAGTCAACACAAGCCAACCATCAACCACATGGGGGCAAAATGAAGAGACTCAAGAGGAGCAACAGCAAGAACAAGTCTAGTACATGCACAACCAAAATTCTGGGCCAAATAAAGTCTATGGTGATACTTACAACCCCTCATAGAAGAACCACCCCAACCTCAGATGGGGAGACAATCACAATCAACCTCAACAACCATGGCAAAGAAACTCAAACCAAAACAGTTGGAAAAATACAAACCAAAACAACCAGCAGAATAATAACCAAAACACATACAGAAAACCACAAAACACTTACCCCAACTCTAACCATCATCCATCCAATAACCAAGCCAGTCAAAATACCTACCCTCAACCCTCAACACCCCACAATCAACCAGTCTCACAAGACTCTCAGAGGATTACCAATTTGGAGCTCTTAATGGAAAAATTGATGAAGCACCAAGAGATGATAACAAGGAACCAGGAAGCCTCCATGAAGAATATAGAGAGGCAAATTGGACAGCTCTCCAAGCAGATTACCATCGAAAGACCATCAAGCTCACTACCAAGTGACACCATTCCCAATCCAAAAGAGGAGTGCAAAGCAATACAGCTAAGGAGTGGGAAGATCCTGGTGAAAAATGAAGAAACAACTAAGAAACCAAAGGAAAGTGACAAGAAACAAGCTGAAGAAGAGAAAGCCAATGATGAGGATGTAACAACAAGCAAGCAAACTTAGAATCAGGCTCAAGAAAAGGAAGACCAGCCACAAATATCAAGAAAAGGGAAAGAAGCAATGAAAGAACCACCCAAGGACCAAAGGCAAGGAGTGAACTTCACACCTCTATTGCCATATCCTCAAAGGTTCAGCAAAGAGACTAAGGACCAACACTTCCCTAAATTTCTTGAAGTCTTCAAGAAAATGGAGATAAACATTCCACTGGCTGAAGCATTGGAACAGATGCCCCTGTATGCAAAGTTCTTGGAAGAGCTTCTCAACAAGAAGAGGAGTTGGCAAGTTAATGAAACTATACTGCTCACTGAAGAATGCAGAGCATTAATCCAGAAAGGACTCCCCCCTAAACTTGAAGATCCTGGAAGTTTCTTTCTACCTTGTGCCATTGGTAGTATGACCATCAACAAGGCAATGTGTGACTTAGGGGCTAGTATCAATCTAATGCCTTCCTCTCTAGTGAAAAAGCTGTGCATAGAAGAAGTGAAACCAGTACAGATGTCTCTAGAACTGGTGGACAAGTCAGTGATATGTCCCAGGGGTGTGATTGAAAACCTTCTAGTCAAGGTAGACAAATTCATATTCCCTGCAGATTTTGTGGTCTTAGATTCAGATAAGGATGAAGGTGATTCTATTATACTGGGAAGACCATTCTTGGCCACTGCTAGGGCCATTATAGACGTAGAACAAGGAGAATTGACCCTCAGAATGCATGATGAAAGTGTTACCTTGAATGTACTTCCAGAAATAAAGTTCATTGATGAAAAGAAGGACTGTATGGAAATCGACAAGGAAAAATTGCAGTGGAAGGAAGGAATCAACAAGGCGATCGATAGCTATCTTCTAAAGTAAGAAATAGATAATACAGCAGGGCAAAAAGAGAAAGAGACTATGCAGAGTAATGAAGAAATTCAAGAAGACATTGGAGTGTTAGCAACTAGGAAGAGAAATCTCAAAGAGAAGCCTACTGTCAAAAAAGAAGGATCAACAAAAGGAGGGAAGAAAAACAAGAAAAAAATCAAAAAGGGTTGGAAGAACAAAAAGATTCCAATAGAAGGGCTTTCCAAAGGTGATAAAGTACAGTTGATCTATCAACAACTAGAAGCAAGTCAACAGACTGATGATTACTAAACAGTCAGCAAAATACTCTCACTGGAGCATGCTGAAATTGAGCATCAAGGAACAAAGAAGAAGCTCACAGTCAGGGGGGGACAAGCTGAGGTACTACAGTCATTAACCACGATAAAAGAGGGGCTCAATGTCAAGCTAATGACAATAAAAGAGTGCTTGTTGGGAGGCAACCCAACCTGAGGTAGTTTTCTTTTCATAGCTATTTAATAAAAAGGTTAATTAGCTTTATTTATATCGCAAGAAGCTGAGTTTGGTGTTGCACACTAGAACAATATAAGGGAGAATGAAGGATTCTAAGTTTAGTGTTCCACCAAAAATCCCATCATAAAACATATGATGCCAAGGCATCTTAGGCTAGTTTCACTAGCATTTTTTTGTTAGTTTTAGTTGTTTTATGCATTTTCTTGAGCTTAAAGTAACCAAGAATGGTTAAAAGAATAACAAAGCAATGAACCATCCAAACAGTATGATTTTGATGCAAATTCCATGAGTTTTAGTTATATTACTTGAATGCTATGAATGGAAGATTTCTCATGAAATTTTGCAAGACTTTGATGCAATTGTTTGGATGATTTCAGGGAAGAAGAGGCTAAGCAAGGAAGCAACAAAATCAATAAAGGAAGCTTGAATATCACATGTGGAGTTTAAGTTCCAGTTTAAGCCTAAACTGGAGCTTAAACGCCAGAATCATGAAAGCTAAGAAATGCTGGAATTGAAGTTTAACCTCCAGTTTAACCTTAAACTGGAGGTTAAACGCCAGAATTAGAATTCCAATCAGGAAGCACTTCCACGTTTAACCTCCAGTTTAACCTTAAACTGGAGGTTAAACGCCAGAAGTGAGAAGGGCACCAAGGGGGGCAGTTCCACGTTTAACCTCCAGTTTAACCTTAAACTGGAGGTTAAACGCCAGAAAGGGGAAAAGCACCAGGGAGCCATTTCCACGTTTAAGCTCCAGTTTGACCTTAAACTGGAGCTTAAACGTGTTCGACCAAGTTTCTCCTCCAGGGTTGCTTTCTCCATTTCCACGTTTAAGCTCCAGTTTAACCTTAAACTGGAGCTTAAACGTGTTCGACACCTCCAGGGCTACCTTTCTCAGCCTCCACGTTTAAGCTCCAGTTTAACCTTAAACTGGAGCTTAAACGTGTTCGACCTCCAGGGCTGCCTTTCTCCCCTTCCACGTTTAAGCTCCAGTTTAACCTTAAACTGGAGCTTAAACGTGTTCGACCTCCAGGGCTGCCTTTTCTATCTCCACGTTTAAGCTTCAGTTTAACCTTAAACTGAAGCTTAAACGTGTTCGACTATATTACCCTCCAGGGCTGCCTTCTTCCATTTCCACGTTTAAGCTTCAGTTTAACCTTAAACTGAAGCTTAAACGTGCTACCACAAAAGGCATCACTGGAAGTGTCTGGCGTTTAAGCTGCAGTTTAAGCTTAAACTGCAACTTAAACGCCACTCTTGGAAAAGGTTTCTGGGCCAAAAATATTGCGGTTTAAGTTAGTATTTGAGCACAAACATTAACTTAAACTTACTCTGGTATGAAACCCAATTGAATATCATGGTTTATGGGATTTGGGCCTGAAGGATTGATGAGTCTGAAATTTCAATTTATTGAGTCATGTGTCATTATTTGATTATCACTAAGTTGGCTCAATGAATGTTACAGAATTTGGATCAACAGCCTCATCAAGATTATGGATCATAAACCCAAGGCAAAAGGAAAGCAGGGAGAGGCCTCAAAGCCCAAGAAACACAACAGAAGCTCAATATAGAAAGTGTATAAATAGGATAGAATTTAAGTTAGAAAGGACTTTTACCTTTTCATTTAGCTAGTTTTCATATCTTTGTAATTGAATTCAGAGCTATGACTCACTAAACCTCCTTTCATTGGGTTAGGGAGCTCTATTGTAATTCAATGAATCAATAATAGTTTATCTTCTTCTTCAATCTTTTCTCTTGAATTTTGTTAGAAAGCTTCTCGATCTAATTCCATTGGGTAGTTGTCTTGGGAAAGAAACTACCCATAATTGGAATCCTTCGGAACCTTGGGAAAGGAATGGAGGATTCATGCTAGAGAAGCTTTCTCACAGTGAATTGGATTGGGGTTTGGATGGATATTGTGACATGTAATCCTACCAAATTGTGGTTCATGAAACTGTGTGGTATAATCAGTGATCGAGCATCATCTCTTCTTATGAACATTTAAACCAAGGGATTGGGAATTTGTTTGTTTTTAGAGAGAATTGATGAGCCAAGGGATTGGGAGCCAATCATATAAGATTGCCAAGCAAAGTTCAATGAACGCATTGGTTGAGGAAGAGATAAACATGTTTTGATTCGGAGATCTCAATATCTCCTATAACCCAATGAATTCCCATTTCTGATTTCCACTTTCTCTTTACATTCTGCAACTCAATTCATGCAATCACCCCCATTCCCTTTTAATTTCAGCAATTTAGCTTCTGCTCTTTAATTCATGCAATTTAAGATTCCGCCATTTAAATTTCTTGTCATTTACGTTTCCCGCCAATTTTACATTCCGCAAGTCTCATCTAAATCTTGATTCCGCTCAACTAGAACACACTTCTAATCCGAATTGCTCACTCAACCAATCCTTGTGGGATTCGACCTCACTCTATTGTGAGTTTTTACTTGACGATAACCGGTGCACTTGCCGGAAGGAATTTTGCCGATCGTGCAATTTCCTAAATCGTAGCATAACAAGTTTATGCGCATCAAATTTATGGCGCCGTTGTCGGGGATTGGTTTTCGATTGACAATTCTCCAATTGGAAGTTAACTAGATTGAGCATTTTTTTGTTTTGATTAATTCAGTACAAGTTACTTGTTGAATTTTAATTTCTGCACTCTGTTACATGCTTTCTTTCTTTATGCCTTTAAATTCAAGCAACTAACTCACTGACTCACTAACTGTTTGAATTAATTCCTCAATTGCTCTAACCATACTCTTCCATTAACCAAGAGTATTTCACTTGTTTGTTGCCTGTGCTGTGTTCTTGTATGACAGGTAGGAGAGGAGAGACATCAACTCCTCCATATACCGAACCAGAGAGGACCCTTCATAGACTTAGAAGGGAAGCAAGAGGGAAGAGAGTACTGGGAGAAGAAGAATCTGAAGGAGAATCTGAGGACAATTTTGAGGAAGCTCTAGATCTCAACATGGATAGAGAAGTTCACAACCATGAGAGAGCTGATGGAAACAATGCCATTCCTGAGAGGAGGGTTCTTAGTTCATACATAAACCCAACCTCTGGGAATTGTGGTAGCAGCATTCAGAAACCACCCATTCAGGCCAACAATTTTGAACTCAAACCACAGCTAATATCACTTGTGGAGAATCATTGTTCATTTGGTGGGAGTGCTAATGAAGATCCCAACCAACATCTCACAAAATTCCTGAGAATTTGTGACACTGTGAAGTCCAATGGAGTCCAGGAAGATGCCTATAAACTGCTTTTGTTCCCATTTTCACTTAGGGACAAAGCAGCTAAGTGGCTGGAATCATTCCCAAGGGGGAGTCTAACAACATGGGATGAGGTGGAAAGCAAGTTTCTGGCACGTTTCTACCCCCCACAAAAGGTCAATAGGCTTCGATCTGAGGTTCAGACTTTTAGACAACAAGATGGTGAAACTCTCTACGAGGCATGGGAGAGATTCAAGGATTTGACAAGGAAATGCCCACCAGACATGTTCCATGATTGGGTGCAATTGCATATTTTCTATGATGGACTCTCTTATGAATCAAGGAAGGCTGTAGACCATTCATCAGGAGGTTCATTGAACAGGAAAAAGACTGTGGAAGAAGCCATTGAAGTGATTGAGACAGTGGCTGAGAATGAGTACTACTATGCATCAGAGAGGCACAACACTAAGGGAGTCATGGAGCTGAACCATGTTGATACAATTCTAGCCCAAAACAAGGTGTTTGCCAAGCAACTAGCAGAGCTTACCAGGCAATTAGAAACAAAGCAAGTGGCTGCAATACACACACAAGATCAAGAGGAAGTAAGCATTGAAGGAGGTGATTGGGAAGAGGCCAACTATGTGGGAAACCAACAAAGGCAATCATATGATCCACATTCCAACACTTACAACCCAGGATGGAAAAATCACCCAAACCTTGGGTGGGGGAACCAACAAACCCAACCACAAAACCACAAACCTTACAACCACAACCAACATAACAATTCCACATACCAAAACTCCAACCAAAGATCATACCAAGCCACACAAAACACTTACTCCCAACCATCATATCATGGCCAAAATAATCAACATACCCAACCTAATCCGAACCAACAATTTCAAGATCAATTAAACCGGATAGAAGGAATGATGGCAACCATGAGTCAAGACATAACCGAATTGAAAAGCTTCAGGGATGATGTGAGAGCTACCTTAAGAAACCATGGTGAAAAACTCAAGAGGATGGAGTCTCAAGTAGGAGAGCTATCTCAACAGGCCCCCAAATCAACTGCAGTGTTCCCTAGTGACACAGAAAAGAATCCTAAAGGGGAACAAAAGAGAGTGAGATGGGAAGAATGCAAGGCCATCACCATATTGAAGGAAGTTTCAGAAGAAGAAGGAATCAGGCCCTCAGAGCAGGAGCCAGAAATCTTGAAGGAAGGTGTGGAAGAAGTTAAGCAGGAAAGTGGAACTGAGCAAGCCAAGGAACTGCAAAAAGGCATGCTGGAAATATACCAACCAAAAGCACCATTTCCTCAGAGGTTAGGAGGAGGTGAAAAAGGGAAAACCTATTCAAGGTTTTTAGAGACATTTAAGTCTCTCCATATCAATATTCCCTTTCTTGAGATTCTCCAGCAGATGCCTACACATATCAAGTATTTAAAGGAATTGCTGAGCAAGAAAAGAGTTTTAAAGGGAGGACAAACTGTAATAATGAACAAAGAATGCAGTGCCCTCATCAAGAAGGATATAATCTCTAAGAAAACAGACCCAGGAAGTTTTCATATCCCCTGCATCATAGGGGAAACAAAAATTGACAGAGGATTCTGTGATCTAGGAGCTAGCATAAATGTGATGCCTCTGACTCTTATGAAGAGGCTACAACTGAATGAGGTGAGATCCACTGATGTAATCATACAACTGGCTGACAAAACTCAGAAGCAAGCTGAGGGGGTAGTTGAGAATGTGCTGGTGAAAGTGGGAAACTATTTCTTCCCCACAGATTTTGTCATTTTGGACATGAAAGAAAACTACCTACACCCCATCATTCTGGGGAGGCCATTTCTAGCCACTGCTAGAGCACTCATAGATGTAGAACAAGGAGAGCTAATTTTGAGAATACATGATGAACAGCTCATTTTCAATGTTTTCAAACCTGCATCTGAGCCTGAACCAGAACATGAAAAGCCTAAGGATGAGAGTAGCCATCTGTGTTTGGAGGAAAGCAATCCGGCAGCTGAAACTCTGAAACAGTCCTTGGAAAGCAAACAAGAATTGCAAGAGTTAAAGCCACAAGAATCAATAGAAACAGATCAGAAGGATCCTCCCGGCATAAGGGTCAATGAAGAAAGCTTCAAGAGAAAGGGAAGAATTGTAAAGAAATTGCCAAGAGGGTGGAGAAACAAGAAAATTCCCACTGAAGGTTTCTCTCCGGGAGATGAAGTGATATCAAGTCATTATCTGCCAATCCCACCTGGCCTCAAAACCATTCCTTCCCAGCTCCCTCAAGTGTTCACAATCAGGAAGGTTCTTTCTATGGAACATTTAGAAGTCATGAAGGAATCAAATGGGGACGTTTTCATAGTAAGAGGAGAAGACATCAAGCACTACAATCCACTCTAACAAAGGACAACCGTCAAGCTAGTGACGTTAAAGAAGCGCTTCATGGGAGGCAACCCATGTTTTAGTATCCTTACTCTTTAGTGCTTTGCTTTACATCTAATAAAGCATGGTTTCTTATGCATGAACTTGAATCCTCAGGACAACTATTGATAAAGTGCACTAAACTTTGCATGTAAATTACAATTGGTCTCTAAGTTTGGTGTGCCTGAAGGCACTCCCAAATCTTACTCAAATTGGATTCCATCTTTCATTCAAGGTGCACGACCAAACATTAAGTTTGGTGTTCCTTTTGAACACAGTTTATGAAAAGCAAGAAGTTCCTCTGGATTTAGAAATTCATGACAAGTATACCATTTGCATGTTTTAATACTTTGATTTCAATTACTTTAGGTAGTAAAATTGTTTAGGATCAAAGCGCCAAAGTGACTAGGATTTATTAGAATTATGCACATTCATTAAGGACAACCAACATGGATTTCATGTCATCAGGACACATTACCAAACACTAAGTTTGGTGTCCAGTAATAAGTGTGCATACATACAAAAGTCACGGCTATAAGCTCAGGAAGTCAATCATTGATTTACAATTCAAAAAGAAGAAAAAAAAAAAAAAAAAGACATGTACAAGTACTATTCATTATTCACATGCACTAAAAAAATGATAGCAAATTTTTTTGTTTGTGCAGGTACAAAAGGAAAGATAAAAATGGAGGAAAAAGACAAAGGGGAGGTGCCGTGCTTGGTCAAAAAGGAAGTTCACAAGTCTTTGAAACTAACACATGGGAAAAGGAAGTTCTGCATGAAAAGATAGCTACATGTACAACCTAATGCACTCAGAATACTTCCAAGAAAATGAAAAGCAATTCGTCCTTCTCCCTAATTCATATATTACCATCAAGCCACCCTTCACAAATCACCCTGGCCGTCCAGTCTTCACTTACAAGCACTATAAAGAACCACTTGGGGAACGAGTTCCACACCACCAATTCTCCTTCATGCACATTTTCCTTCATCATAGCATAACTATCTCTTGCCGAAAACAACCTCACCACACTTCCAACAACACTTCTTGCTTCACCTTGTCAACTTTAGCTTGTAACTTACCAAAACCAAAGAACCAATGGCAGCCTCATCTAGCCACAAAAGAAGAAAAGACAAGCAACCAATGGAGGAGAACAGGGAATTCGATGCAAGGAGATACAAATCAGTTTTCCATGAGATTCAAGCCGAATGGATGAGACCTAAAAGGGTACTAGCTGAGGTTCCCTTTGACCTTGAAAAGGATGAGTTCCCAGGTGTTTGGGAGAAGATCAAAAAGAGGAAGTGGGAGCTCCTGACTAAGCCAATCACTAAAATCAACATCAACTTGGTGAAGGAGTTCTATGCAAATGCAGTGAGGGAAGACTCAACCAAGAAACCCACATACAAAAGCTATGTGAGAGGGGTGGAAGTTGACTTCAGTCCCAAAGCAATCATGAAAACTCTTGGCCTGAAAAACATACATTTCAGCCAAGCAGGTTATGAAGAAAGGATGATAGGAGAACCTGACTATACAACTATTGCTGAAGACCTTTGTGCCATCAGAGCTGAATGGGTGAGAAAAACAAGAGGGGCTCCAAGAGTCTTGAGAAGGGGAGACCTAACACCGGAAGCTAAAGGGTGGTATGCAATAGTTAGGAGATCCATCCTACCCACTACAAACTCTTCAGAAATAGTCCCTAAAAGAGCCATCTTGCTACATTGCATTATGGTGGGAGGGGAAATCAAAGTTCATAAACTCATTGCTGAACAGATACAAGAGTTTAGTGAGAAAAGTGACCCTGAATCCTGGCTCCACTTCCCTAGCACCATCATTAGACTATGCATCGATGCCCAAGTACCACTTGAAGATGAAAGACCTAATTGGCTATACCCGGGATTGGCCATAACTGCGTACAGAATGACTCTTGGCCCAACTGCTCCAAGACATACAAAAAGAAGAAAAGAAGAAGGGCAACAAGCGGAAGAAGAGCAAGAAGCGGAACAAGAAGGACAGGAAGGAGAAGACAGAGAAGAAGAGCAAGAAGAGCAAGCAATTCCAGAAAGAAGACAACGAACTCCTAGAGACCCCATGGATATGAGCAGAATGCAGGAAATCATGGAAGGAATGTCTCAACAATACATGAGGTCTCAGGAGAGACAAGAGGACTTTCACCTAAAAATGATGGATATGCAAAGGAACTTTGAATCAAGATTCTTGGATCTGCAAAGGGAACAGAATTTACACTTACAGGAATCCTTCAGCCACATATGCCAACACCAAGATGCCAATGTCTTGGCAATCAAGGAAGCCACCACTTTACAGAATGCAAGATACTCAGTCCAAGCTGATTACAACATCAGTTCGCAAATCAAGCTTAACTACATAGGAGAACATTTACACAAGATGGACCCAGCATTCCCAGCTTTTGATGAGTACTTCAAAGGGAGGAAAGAAGGAGAAATAAACAAGGCAATGATCCTTGAAAAAGGAGTGGAAGAAACAATGAAAAAGGCTGGATTCTGGAAAAAGCTCATAAGAAAAGACAAAGGAAGTTCAAGTGGTCAAAAAGGGGTAGGAAGCAAGAAGAAGCAGGATCCCAAGAATCAAGAAGAACCAAGCAATAAATGAGAGGTGGTCTCTCTCCTTAATAATCAAATGATAATTGGTGAATTGTCTTTATGAGCTTTCTTTCATTATGAGTCATTTAAGTTTTAATGTGAAGTCTCTAGTATGTTTGTCTGTTTATTGCTTTGAATAAAGTGAATGCCTAGATGTTTGGATATAACTCCACCTTCTTAAACAAATGCTTGCCATGCTTGTTCTGTTTCCAAAAATAAAAGAAAAGTTGAACAAAAGTAACTTGGCTCAATTAGTGACAAATCAAGTAGAATTAAGTGGTGGTATGCATGCTTGATTGTTTAGTCAGATCACTGGAAATAGAGTGTAGAATTATCATTTTTTGTGTAGAAATTGAAAACTGTCTATGGATCTTGATGAATAAATGTCTTTGGCCATGAAAAAGAAAGAAAAAGAAGAAGAAAAAGCCACTGAAAAAGGGTAACCAAAAAGCAAAAAAAATTGACAAAATAAGCTAGGCACCAATGGTTTGAACTTCTGAGACAAATGCCTGTGGTGTTTATGTATTAAGGATATGCTTGGATGAATAGGTTCTGAGGAGTGTTTCAACACTCGGTAACTTGGGTTAACTAACCCGGGATTATCAACCAAAAGTCCATTATCAAGAGCAACCTAAATACAAAACATTTAGTCACACAAAGAGGTGCTGGGCACCAATGTCTCAAGAAGAAATGTGAACTAAAATGCCTGGAGTGGATATGTGTAGTGCACTGATAAGAAAAAGAAAATGCCAAAGGCTTGTGCAACACATGACACTAAGCAAACAAGGAGCAAAGAAGCTCTAAGAAAAAGAAAAGAAAAACAAAGAAGAGAAGTGCCAAGGACATAAGAATAACAAGAGGCCATAGCAGTGTTTGATGGATGCAAGGAAAAAGTGATAATCTTACCTGATAAGAATGAAAAAGTGATGCTGCAACTTTCTGCATAAAACCCTTCTGATGAACTTCAAATGCTTGCTAATATAGCCAATGTAATTGCTTTCTGTTTCATACTTTCTTCTCAAATAACTCAGGACTTGCTTAGGGACAAGCAAGTATTAAGTTTGGTGTTGTGATGCCAAGGCATCTTAGGCTAGTTTCACTAGCATTTTTTTGTTAGTTTTAGTTGTTTTATGCATTTTCTTGAGCTTAAAGTAACCAAGAATGGTTAAAAGAATAACAAAGCAATGAACCATCCAAACAGTATGATTTTGATGCAAATTCCATGAGTTTTAGTTATATTACTTGAATGCTATGAATGGAAGATTTCTCATGAAATTTTGCAAGACTTTGATGCAATTGTTTGGATGATTTCAGGGAAGAAGAGGCTAAGCAAGGAAGCAACAAAATCAATAAAGGAAGCTTGAATATCACATGTGGAGTTTAAGTTCCAGTTTAAGCCTAAACTGGAGCTTAAACGCCAGAATCATGAAAGCTAAGAAATGCTGGAATTGAAGTTTAACCTCCAGTTTAACCTTAAACTGCAGGTTAAACGCCAGAAGTGAGAAGGGCACCAAGGGGGGCAGTTCCACGTTTAACCTCCAGTTTAACCTTAAACTGGAGGTTAAACGCCAGAAAGGGGAAAAGCACCAGGGAGCCATTTCCACGTTTAAGCTCCAGTTTGACCTTAAACTGGAGCTTAAACGTGTTCGACCAAGTTTCTCCTCCAGGGTTGCTTTCTCCATTTCCACGTTTAAGCTCCAGTTTAACCTTAAACTGGAGCTTAAACGTGTTCGACACCTCCAGGGCTACCTTTCTCAGCCTCCACGTTTAAGCTCCAGTTTAACCTTAAACTGGAGCTTAAACGTGTTCGACCTCCAGGGCTGCCTTTCTCCCCTTCCACGTTTAAGCTCCAGTTTAACCTTAAACTGGAGCTTAAACGTGTTCGACCTCCAGGGCTGCCTTTTCTATCTCCACGTTTAAGCTTCAGTTTAACCTTAAACTGAAGCTTAAACGTGTTCGACTATATTACCCTCCAGGGCTGCCTTCTTCCATTTCCACGTTTAAGCTTCAGTTTAACCTTAAACTGAAGCTTAAACGTGCTACCACAAAAGGCATCACTGGAAGTGTCTGGCGTTTAAGCTGCAGTTTAAGCTTAAACTGCAACTTAAACGCCACTCTTGGAAAAGGTTTCTGGGCCAAAAATATTGCGGTTTAAGTTAGTATTTGAGCACAAACATTAACTTAAACTTACTCTGGTATGAAACCCAATTGAATATCATGGTTTATGGGATTTGGGCCTGAAGGATTGATGAGTCTGAAATTTCAATTTATTGAGTCATGTGTCATTATTTGATTATCACTAAGTTGGCTCAATGAATGTTACAGAATTTGGATCAACAGCCTCATCAAGATTATGGATCATAAACCCAAGGCAAAAGGAAAGCAGGGAGAGGCCTCAAAGCCCAAGAAACACAACAGAAGCTCAATATAGAAAGTGTATAAATAGGATAGAATTTAAGTTAGAAAGGACTTTTACCTTTTCATTTAGCTAGTTTTCATATCTTTGTAATTGAATTCAGAGCTATGACTCACTAAACCTCCTTTCATTGGGTTAGGGAGCTCTATTGTAATTCAATGAATCAATAATAGTTTATCTTCTTCTTCAATCTTTTCTCTTGAATTTTGTTAGAAAGCTTCTCGATCTAATTCCATTGGGTAGTTGTCTTGGGAAAGAAACTACCCATAATTGGAATCCTTCGGAACCTTGGGAAAGGAATGGAGGATTCATGCTAGAGAAGCTTTCTCACAGTGAATTGGATTGGGGTTTGGATGGATATTGTGACATGTAATCCTACCAAATTGTGGTTCATGAAACTGTGTGGTATAATCAGTGATCGAGCATCATCTCTTCTTATGAACATTTAAACCAAGGGATTGGGAATTTGTTTGTTTTTAGAGAGAATTGGTGAGCCAAGGGATTGGGAGCCAATCATATAAGATTGCCAAGCAAAGTTCAATGAACGCATTGGTTGAGGAAGAGATAAACATGTTTTGATTCGGAGATCTCAATATCTCCTATAACCCAATGAATTCCCATTTCTGATTTCCACTTTCTCTTTACATTCTGCAACTCAATTCATGCAATCACCCCCATTCCCTTTTAATTTCAGCAATTTAGCTTCTGCTCTTTAATTCATGCAATTTAAGATTCCGCCATTTAAATTTCTTGTCATTTACGTTTCCCGCCAATTTTACATTCCGCAAGTCTCATCTAAATCTTGATTCCGCTCAACTAGAACACACTTCTAATCCGAATTGCTCACTCAACCAATCCTTGTGGGATTCGACCTCACTCTATTGTGAGTTTTTACTTGACGATAACCGGTGCACTTGCCGGAAGGAATTTTGCCGATCGTGCAATTTCCTAAATCGTAGCATAACAAGTTTATGCGCATCAACATATTCTTGCCTTCTGCATAATGCTAGCTTCAAGCATTTAGATAAACTAGTTAACTATTCGGCTATTTTCTAGTTTTTGGTTTTATTGCTTTTGAAAAAGAAAAGGATTTCACATATAATTTGTTGCACAAGAAACATTGGCAAGGAACTAAGTTTGGTGTTCACACACCAAAGTAAGTCCAAGAGCCCACACATAATCTTTGTAGATTAATTGGATACCTAAAGGAGTTGAAAAGCCGGCAACATTTGAGGAGTATGCAGGAAAATAGCCAACAAATCAAGGAACATTTGCATTATGACTTACAAGGAGCAAACGGAAGGAAGAATGGAAAGCTGCAACCCAACAGGTTGTATTTATACTTGATCCTTGTTTATTGTGTAATGATTTAATTCAGAAATTTCTTTATGTCTGGCTGGAATGATCATTTAGTTGCAAGTGGAAGTACATGCTAAAGAAAGCTATTTGTATAATCTTAGCTTAAAAAGTTATCTGCAGAATAATTGTCATCCTTCATTTGCTTAAATTTTGTTTTGTTCCCCATGTTGTTTGAGTAAAAGAGAGATGATTGATTTAGAAAAGTAAGTGTTCAATGTTGCAAAAGTTAGAATGAAAGTTAGTGGTGGTATGTGCTTGATTCAATTGATAGCTCATACAATAATTGCTGCATAATGACATGTTACTTGAAGCTTAAGCTAGTTTGCTGCTATGATCCTTCAACTAATGAAAATCCCTTGAAAATAAATCAAAAGAGAAAGAAAAAGAAATAGAAAAAGCAAAAAAAGTGGCAAAGAAACAAATAATAAGGCTAGACACCAATAGCTTGGACCCTAGGACACATGCCTGTGGTGTTTTTTTACTAGGATATGCTTGGACAAGTAAGTTCTAAGGAGTATTTCAAAACTTGGCCACTTAGATCAACTGATTTGGGATTGCCAACTGAAAGTCCACAATAAAGAGCAACCTAGCTACAAAACACTTAGTTATCCAAAGAGATGCTGGACATCAATGATCCTAGGAGGAAACAAAGTGAGCCATGTGTCTGTGGTGAAGAAATGTTGAGTGAAATTAAGCCAAAGGCCACCACAACATTTGCCACCAAGCCTTCAATGAGTAATAAGCTCTCTAAACAAAAGAAAGAAGAAAGAAAATTAACAAGGCAAACAAGCAAAATGTAAGGCATTGTAGCAGCAACCTTAGTGAACCCTTAAGGAAACATTGTTTGTTTTGACAGCAAGTAATAAATGAGCCACTTTTGATCTGCTTGAAACCCCATGAACCTAGTTCAACTATCTGCTTAATAAGGACATATATACTTCCCTATTTCATTCTATCTTCTCTTATGTTTTAATGCTTGCTTGGGGACAAGCAAGTTTTAAGTTTGGTGTTGTGATGACAAGTCATCTTAGCCTAGTTTTACTAGTCTTTTTCTTTAGTTTTATTAGGTTTCATGCAGTTTCTTGCATTATAAGTAAGTAATTTGGAATGGAATTGCATAGTTTCTTTGAATCAATCAATCACTATTTAATTGATACTAAATCATGAGGTTTAAGCTAAATTTAATTGATTTTTAAATGATTTATAAACCTTGTGAATTTGGTGATACTTTGATTTGTTGTTTTGATTACTTGTAGGTGAAGAAAAAAAGAAAACAAGAAAGCGTGGCCTAAGAAGCGTGGCCCAAGGAAGAAAAGAATGTAGCAAATGCAACAAAGAAGTGTGGCACAACAAAGGAGGGAAGAATGATGCTCCGCTCCCCTTGAGAGCATTATCGGGCTTCATCCAAGAAAAAAGTTTGATAATGAAGGCTACAAGGTTTGAACCCATGACCCAAGGGAGGGAAGGAGTGCTCCTTGCAAGGAAAATAAGCCAAAATTGGCCAAAATGCTCCCAGCAAGTCTCGAACACAGAGGCTTCACTAACAAAGCAAGGAAGCTGCACTCTTAGCACCACTTGAGCGCTACCCTGATGATATCCAAGACTTGGCACGCGAAATATTTTAAGGGACCAAGCCAAGGCCCAACACAAGCAAGGGATGCTCTGCTCTTTCCAAGAGCAGAGCGCTACTTTCCCACACTCCTCATTACTTGCGCAACATGACACGGGCAGAGGGAGCTTGGTGCGCACAAGATTCCAACACAAGCCACAATGCTCCGCTCCCCACAAGAGCAGAGCATCCTCCTGGGAGCAACACTTGGGCTGGAAATTTAATTAAAAATCCAATTAAATACAACTCTTCACCAAATTAAAGAGCCCACCCAAATTCTTAAATCCAAGAATAGAAAGTGTATAAATAGAAGCTAGTTTGATTTAGAATGCACCTTTTACTTCATTTTTAAACTTTTACATTTTTGCTTCCTAGAATTTCCATTTTTGTAATTTTGAGCTTTTACTTTAAATTTGGATCTTAGAGGATTGGGAAGGAGAATTGATCTCTCTTCTTCCTTGTTCTTGCTTGATCACTCTTTACTTTTTGTTTGGATCTTGGGTGAAGAATTGAAGAACTTCTATTTCAATCTCACCTTGAGATCTCTTGCTTTAATGTTCTGCATAATTGAATTTCAATTTCTGTTTACTGCTTCATCTTATACTCTTCTGCAATTTACTTTTTCATTTTCTTTTGCAATTGTTCTTGTTGGATCAAAGAAGGATTTGAGATCTAGACTTGTTTTCTAGTCTCTTCCACTCCTGAGATCTTCAACCTTCTTTTAAATTGCTGCAATTAAGCATCAGTCACTTTCTGTTTTAATTCCTCTGGCATTTCTACTTTTCTATTTAGATCTACTTTACTTCAATTCACCTTCTACTCTTCTGTTTAATTGCAATTCACTTGTCCTTGCTTAAATTTTGCAATCCCAATTCCCAATTCCTTTTATAATTCAAGCAATTTACATTTCTTACACTTTAAGATTCAGCCATTTACATTTCATGCAATCTAAGTTTCTGCAATTTACATTACTTGTTCTTTAAGATTCAGCACTTTTATTTTATGTTCTCTTTAGATTTACTGCAATTCTTCCCTCTCCCTTTACAATTCATGCAATTTAGCTTCTGTCAATTATAAACCACTCAACCAATACTTGATTCTCTTGACTAAATCAACCACTAAACTAAAAATTGCTCAATCCTTCAATCCCTGTGGGATCGACCTCACTCATGTGAGTTATTGTTACCTGATAAGACCCAGTCCACTTACCGGTGAGTTTTGTGTTGGATCGTTTTTCACACATCAAAGCCTTTGAGTAGCTTCAAACAGGTTTTCAGGCTCCTGGGGTGACGAATATGATAATATTTTCCAGGATCCCAAACTTTGCTTTTAAATCCGCCTTCGTCTTGGTCTATATTTTTCCATCCAGGTGGTTTAGAAATTAGATTCTCACCAAGAAGACCAAACATTTTCCGAGATCTATTCGATTGAACATGATACCAATCCGTGCACTTCGAGTTGAAGCGTGGAACCTTATTGATCCTTGTGCACCAGCTCTGAGTAGAGCCATTTCCCTCTTACTCTTAAAGCCGCAGAGAGCTCTAAGCTGGCCATCTGTTTGAAGCAAACCATATTCAAGTGGAAAAATAAAGTTAAAGGTTAAGGATTGTACCCACTTGAAGCTTATATTGGGTGGTAATGGCCTTGGGATAGGTGTTTCCAATGGTTCTGAAAGTTCTACTCCCTTGTAATCTTGTGTGAATTCCTCCACTTCTTTGCAAAATTCTTCAAATGCAACCACGTCTTGATCAAAGTCTTCGACATCTTCCGCATCACTCAAGTCATAAGTTGGAGGTTGAGAAAAATCTACCTCGACATCATCTTCGTATTCACTTGGATAAGGTTCTTTAATCTCAGAGAATTCACTTGCGGATGCAAGTTCATTACTAGGAGAACTTGACTTGAGGCAATCATCATCAAGGAAACGTGCATCTTGGGTTATTCCGTCTAGTTCTTCATGAAACACCTGCTTTGGGGGTTGTGCACTATCCTCCTTAGCATCAATTGTAACGTCCTTGACGGAATTCTTTACAACTCTGGATTCCCATGGAGGTTCAGCATCTCCTAAATCTTCAATCAGTACTTCTTCTTCTTGGGTAATTTGAGCTTCCTTCAATTGTTCCAGAACAAAGTAATGCTCATTACTGCCCTCTGGGGTTTCTAGCGTCTTCTTCATGCTACGTTCGTCATTAGATTCTCCACAAAAAGCTATTGGAGTTCCTTGAGTGTCTAAACGTCTGGAAGACAATTGATGTATTGCTTGCTCCAGCTGATGAAGGGTTGTGTGAAGTTGATCTAATGTTTCCTTGAGGCGAACCTGTGATTCTCGAGGTGATGGATTTGGACATGGTACATAGGAAAGTGGTGCTGTTTGGGAGTAATTGGATTGGAATTGGGGTAAATAAGGATTGTATGGTAGTGAATGGTGAAAAGGAGCTTGTGAGTGTGGTGGTTCAAAGTTATGTTGAGAGGATGGTCTATCGGCACAGGGTGGGGCTTGTTGGTAGTTACAAGGTTTTCCACCATATCTATTAGCTTGGTTTGCATTGTATAATGGTCTTTGTCCATGATATCTTGGACGGTGTTGTTGCCTAAAGGGTTGATCAAATCCTCTTGGCTCCATCCATCTTTGATTTCTCTGACCTTGATGCATGTTCCTGCTATAACTTTCGTTCCCTTCAACAATATTAGAACCAAACTCAAAGCGAGAGGGGTGAGAATTCAAAGTAGCTAAAAGAGGTAAAAAGGAAAAACAAAAACAATTAAACAAATAAAAGGAAAATATTTACAATAATCAATAATAAGGCACACGATTGCAGTTCCCCGGCAACAGCGCCATTTTGAAGAGGTTAGAAAGCACAAAAGTGTGTTAATTAAGTGTGTTAGATAAGCATCAATTGAATCCATATTTTATGATATGTATTATGCTCAATTTAGGTGATTTATTCAATCCTTCACTCACTTATTCATGTAAATTGCATGGTTTTATTTTCCCATCCACCCTAGCCACGCGACCACGTGCCCCACGCGTTCGCGTGGATTCAAATTTACTAACCCCCAGTGACGCAAAACCCTACTCGTCGCCCCCCCATTCCCCTTCTTCTTCCTTTCTTCTCTACAACCCACCCGCCAACCACCACCACTCCCAGCCAAACCACCTTCAACCGCCGCACCACCCTCGACCACCCAGCCACGACCGCAACGCCACCCCCCTTCTTCCTTCCCTCTCTTTCTTCTCTTTCTCTTCTCTTCTTCCCTCCACCACCACTGCCCCCCTCCGCGACCACCACCCTCTACCGCGCCCTCACCACCGCGCCTCCCACCACCAACGCCCACCCCCTCCCTTCTTTCCCCCTTAACCTCCCCTCCCTGCACCCCAGCCCTCACCCAACACCACAACACCATCCCTGCCGCCACCAAGGTTTGCCGCTGCACCATCCTATGCCGCCGCAGCACCACCACAACCACATCCCCGCCATCTCTCAGTTCCTGAGCTTAGTTCATACGCCTACCAGGTTCCGCCAAACGCCACCTTTCTTTCATTCATAGTTATTTGCATATTTTTTTCAGTTTATGTTTAAATTTAGGATAGTTAGAGATGTATGTTGTAGTGGATTCTAGGTGGTTAGGTAGCTAAGATGTGGTTAATGGATTTAGGCCTGATTAATTACGCTGTTCTTGCTACTTGTTTTATAATTTTTGCAATTCTGCTGTTGCTGTGATGTTAGTTTTGTTCATATGATGTTCTTACTGTTCATGCTGCTATTGCGACTGCTCTTTCATGTTCATATTATTTATATCTATTTGCAGTTTGTTTTAATTCATATGAACTATTCTGCTTGCTGTTTATTACTCGGGAACATCCAATTTTAGCCGGAATGCTGTCCAATTTTCTGTAAATCATTTTGATTCTCATTCATATATTGGTTCTGCCATTTTCAATTTTGCATTCCTTAGCTCTTCCCAAACTAATTCATGAATGCACGGGCCAGCATTCTTATTCCTCTATTTTTCGGGTTAATAAATCACATTATTGTTGATTAGATTTCACTTTTTCGCTATTTCTATATCTATATGAATCATCAACAACTTGATTTCCTTGCTTGAATATGAGTTGTCTGTTGCTTAAAATTGTGAAATTCTTGTTGCTTAGAAACCAATCATCATGCCACTTACTCTGACTTTCTTTTTACTAACTCACTGATTTCCACTTTCTAACATCTTTTTCAAATTTAACCACTTTTAACTTTCTAAACTTACCTCTTTGCTTTTTAACTAACTCCTTCAACTTTTTACTTCATGGCATGATTATTGTTTTTCCTAGTTAACAGATATTTTACTTATAACATATTTTGGATTGTAATTTCTCATCTCAGCTTTTTAACTCCGAAACAATCCAAAATGCACAATTATTCAACTCATTTCATAATTCTACTGCTCCTTTGCCACTTTGTGCTCCTTTTTATCTTAATGCATACTTAATTCTACTGCCCCTCTTTTATTCTCAGGCCACTACCGAGACTCCAGCAGCCCATCCTTCCAATGATGACACTCCTTCACACCCGGCTTGAGTGAGCATCGAGGACGATGCTTTATTTTAAGTGTGGGGAGGTCGCCATCTCTGGCGTATTTTTTTGGTGAACCACTATAGACTCCTTTATTTTATTTTGGTTATTTTTCTGTATTTTTATCTTTATTTTTATTTTTTTATCTTTCAGTACTTATACATTGTTCTTTTCATGTGTTTTTACCTTTATTTCTGCATTTTGCACCTTAGTTCATATTCTAGCCATTTAGTTTAGTTGCAATTCTAACTTGTTAGTTATAGAATATGTGGATTAATTAGTATAGTTTACCCTTTTAGCATATGATAGTTTGGTTTAAATTGAAAATAAAAAGGAAGTAAACTAGAAACTTTAACATAATCAAAACAATCCACACCTTGTATATAGAACATAACATGATAGTTAGTTAACAACATTTCATCAAGGAGGAACACTAAAACTTTAAAGCCACCCAAGAAATTTTACATTGAGAATAATGGGAACCCTTAATTTCTACTTGCATGACATGTATAACTGATATATGAGCTAGAGAACACACAGCCTGTGAGTTTTGAGCTTAATTGTATGGTTACATTCAAACCATAATTTTTATTCCTGTGTGTTTTGCCCTTCTTTTTTATTCTGATGTTCTTTGCTTTGTTTTAATCTATATGTCCAATATAGAATATAGATACATACTAAGAGATGATTGAGGCCATTGCTTGAAATATTTGCTCACTTATCCCAAATTAGCCTACCTTTTACATCACCCTTGTTAGCCCCCTTGAGCTTTTTAAATCCCCTCTTGTTCTATAAACCACATTACTAGCTTTTTAAATCCCCCCTTGAGCTTTTTAAATCCCCTTTGAGTAGCTTCAAATAGGTTTTCAGGCTCCCAAGATGACGAATATCAGAATATTTTCCAGGATCCCAAACTTTGCTTTTAAATCTGCCTTCGTCTTGGTCTATATTTCTCCATCCGGGTAGTTTAGAAATTAGATTCTCACCAAGAAGACCAAACGTTTTCCGAGATTCATTCGATTGAACATGATACCAATCCGGGCACTTCGAGTTGAAGCGTGGAACCTTATTGAACCTTGTGCACCAGCTCTGAGTACGAGCCATTTCCCTCTTACTCTTAATGCCGCAGAGAGCTCTAAGCTGGCCATCTGTTTCAAGCAAGCCATATTCAAGTGGAAAAATAAAGTTAAAGGTTAAGGATTGTACCCACTTGAAGCTTGTATTGGTTGGTAATGGCCTTGGGATAGGTGTTTCCAGTGGTTCTGTAAGTTCTACTCCCTTGTAATCTTCTGTGAATTCCTCCATTTCTTTGAAAAATTCTGCAAATGCAACCACGTCTTGATCAAAGTCTTCGACATCTTCCGCATCACTCAAGTCATAAGTTGGAAGTTGAGAAAAATCTACCTCGACATCATCTTCGTATTCACTTGGATAAGGTTCTTCAATCTCAGAGAATTCACTTGCGGATGCAAGTTCATTACTAGGAGAACTTGACTTGAGACAATGATCATCAAGGAAACGTGCGTCTTGGGTTATTCCGTCTAGTTCTTCATGAAACACCTGCTTTGGGGGTTGTGCACTATCCTCCTTTGCATTAATTGTAACGTCCTTGACGGAATTTTTCACAATTCTGGATTCCCATGGAGGTTCAGCATCTCCTAAATCTTCAATCAGTATTTCTTCTTCTTGGGTAATTTGAGCTTCCTCCAATCGTTCCAGAACAAAGTTATGCTCATTACTGCTCTTTGGGGTTTCTAGTGTCTCCTTCATGCTACGTTCGTCATTAGATTCTCCATATAAAGCTATTGGAGTTCCTTGAGTGTCTAAACGTCTGGAAGACAATTGATGTATTCCTTGCTCCAGCTGATGAAGGGTTGTATGAAGTTGATCTACTGTTTTCTTGAGGCGAGCTGATGAATGAACTCTCGACGGTTTAGAATTTATCTAATGGAGTCTCATTGTGAAGTATAGTTTCCAAACCAATCAAGAATCCTTTCATACAAAAATTTTGGTTGTCACAAGTAACAAACCCCAAATAAGAAATAACCGGAGTATTTTGGACTCCGGGTCGTCTCACGAGGAATTAAAATGAAGTGTTCAATTATTGGGTATGAAGATCAAGGGGGGTTTTGATTTGATAAGAGGGCAAGAAATTAAATGACAATAAAGTAAAATGAGCAAGTAACTAAAGAAAGCAAGTAATAAAAAGAGACATTCATGGCAAAGATTGAGATCATAGGCTTTCTATCCTAGTCATGCAATGATTAATTCATCTTATTTAGTTAACTCCAACAAATAGGGAGAATGTCAAACAAGATTAATCAATCATACCACAATAATAACAAAAATTTATCTTATTACGTCATCTCCAACATTGGAAGAAGGTATCATATTATCTTCTATGAGAGAAAGTCTAACAAGACTAGCTAATCTCAATCCAAAAGTCCTAATCAACTCACTAATTTAATTAGCAAAAGATTAGCGTCAATGGAAACAATATTCCAAAAGTCCTAATCAACTCACTAATTAAATTAGCAAAAGATTAGCGTCAATGGAAACAATATTAGCTAACAACTCTAGATCACCAACATGAGTTGGGTTTTCATGACTCAAGATTGCCTAATTACTCTCTCCAAGCCAAGAATGCTCAAAAATCTACTCTAAAATCCAACCAAGCATTTTATCAAACACTTGGAAGGCATACATGGAAAGATTAGTAAATGAGCAAGAATAGTAAAATCTACCAACTACCAATTGCAAGAAAACAAGATCACAACTCAAATCAACAATAAAAGAACATGGAAACTTAAAATTGCATTAAAGAAAATTAAGATCCAACAATTGTTTATAAACATAAAAGCAACAAAATAAAAGAAATGACAAGTAAAACTAGAAGAATAGAGATGTAATAACAAGAAATTAAAAGGGAGAACTAAATCAAAACAAGAATTAAAACTTGGATCCAAGAAGAATTAACTAAAACTACCCTAAAATCTAGAGAGAGGAGAGAGCTTCTCTCTCTAGAATTCTACCCTAAAACATGATGAAAAACTAAACTATGACTACTTGGTTCATTTTCCCTTCAATCCTTGGGTTCAATAGCATCAGAAATGGGTTGGATTGGGCCCAAAATGAGGTGCAAAATCGCTAGGGGCGATTTCAATAAAGTGGGCCACGGACAGCATCGGCGCGTGCGCACAAAGTGCGCGTGCGCGCCCCTGAACGCAAAGCAACATATGGCAAAATTTATATCATTTCGAAGCCCCGGATGTTAGCTTTCCAACGCAACTGGAACCGCCTCATTTGGACCTCTGTAGCTCAAGTTATGGTCGTTTGAGTGCGAAGAGGTCGGACTTGACAGCTTTACGGTTCCTTCATTTCTTCATGAGTTCTCCCACTTTGCATGCTTTTCTCCTCACTTCTTCCATCCAATACTTGCCTTATGAACCTGAAATCACTCAACAAACACATCAAGACATCGAATGGAATCAAAGTGGATTAAAATCACCAATTTAAGGGCCTAAAAAGCATGTTTTCACATTTAAGCACAAATCAAGGGAGAATTGCAAAACCATGCTATTTCATTGAATAAATGTGAGAAAAGGTGATAAAATCCCCCAAAATAAGCACAAGATAAACCACAAAATCAGGGTTTATCAAATCTCCCCACACTTAAACCAAGCATGTCCTCATGCTAAGAATAAAGAAGGACAAGAAAAGGGTATGAACATTTATTCAATGCAAATAAACTATATAAACCTATCTACATGCATGCAACTAAATGCAAAATGATTCTACCTACTTGGTTAAAAGTAAATCATTCCCCAAGAAAATATATAAGTAAGTAGGGAAAAGGTCATATGACGACTCACAAACTCTACCAATTCAAATATCAAAATGAAGTTCAAATAGACTTGCAAGAAGAAAGCTCATGAAAGCCAGGAACAAGGAATTAAGCATC
The DNA here is from genome assembly GCF_003086295.3 of Arachis hypogaea. NCBI lineage: Eukaryota > Viridiplantae > Streptophyta > Magnoliopsida > Fabales > Fabaceae > Arachis > Arachis hypogaea. The sequence goes on from NC_092050.1 coordinate 85,496,723, forward strand.
GAACCCTCACCGAAAATGTATCCGCTCTAGTCGCTCAAGTGTATAGGGTCGATTCACTCAATTCTCTTCTACTCATGCTTTCTAAGATTTATTTTTCATCTAACAATCAACAATTATTCAATGCATGCATACATTCATCATGAGGACTTATTCATAGGTTGTAATGGGGCTAGGGTCAAGGTAGGGATGCATATGGTCAAGTGAGCTTGAAATTTGTATCTTTGATTAGCCTAAGCTCTCACTAAACACATATAACAACCTATGCAATTCTAATACACAACCTAGCTACCCATGATTCCCACTTTTTCACATACTCATGCATTCTCTTTAATTCACATTCTATATGCATTGATTTTATTGAACTTTACTTTGGGGCATTGTTGTCCCTTTTTATTTCTTTTTCTTTTTTTTTTCTATTGTTTTTTTCTTTATTATTATATTTTTTTATATCTTTTTTTTTTCTATACACATTTTTTTTAAGTATATACAAACGTACCAATGCATATGGTTTTACATATAGTGCATGAATATGTACCCAATTCCCAATATTTTTAACAAAAATACAAAATACACTTTTACCTCAACCAATGTCTCAAGTTTTCCATACCCAAATGATACACACTCTCACTAGCCTAAGCTAATCAAAGATCTAAATTAAGGACATTTATTGTTTTTCACTTAAGGGTAGTGATGTGCTAATATTAAGAACAAAAGGGATTAAATAGGCTCAAATTTGGCTAACAATGGTTGATGAAAGGTAGGCTATTTGGCTAAGTGAGCTATATGAAATGATGGCCTCAATCATATAAATGCATGTATACATGGAATAATGGACATAAAGAATCAAACAAATCAAAGATTACAATCATAGAGGGAGAATAATGCACACAAGAATGAAAATAAGTGGTTATAAGATGTAACCACACAATTAGGCTCAAAACTCACATGCTTGTGTTCTTAGCTCAAAAACCATGTTCCAAAATAAATTCTTTCAAGCAAGTTCAATAAAAAAAATTTTTCAAATTGGTAGGGTGCCCTAAAAATAATTTTTCTTGGGAAAGAAATCATCACCCTAACCAAGTAGTCCTAACATAAAAAGAAATGATAGAATATATACAAATTCTAACTAACATGCAACCTATCATGCAATACAACAACTAATCTAACAAAGACAAAAATTAAAAAATTGGTGTTGAAAAAAGAAAATGGTTACCCATGGAGGTCGGTCGGACGACCTCCCCACACTTAGAAATTTGCACCGTCCTCGGTGCATGCAAAGAAGAGCAAGGTGGACGGGTTGCTACAATTGATGAGCTCTTTCAAAAGGTTGTGCGGGTGGACTTGTTTGTTGCCCCATTTAGACGCTTTTCCATCCCTTTCCTTCTTGGTGGCCAACCTAAAAGGAAAGAGAAAGAAAGGAAATTAAGCCTACAACAAAGATATCAAAGCAATAGAGCATAGGCGGGGGCTAATGCCAAATAAGAGCATGGTTCTCTACTACATGGTAGCTACAACATGTGAGTGAGAAAGTAATTCAAGCAAAGGCATATTAACTAATACTTGATGCAAGAACAAGATAAAGCATAGGCAAATGACATGAAGAGCATGTTGCATCAAGCTTAAACAAGAAATAGTGGGTTATGAAAAACATGCAAGCTCATATCAATGCACAAAGGATACAAGGATCATCAAGGGTTAAGCATTGAATTAGAAATTTCATCACCCAACAATATCAAACAAGTTAAGTAGCACCAAGATTAACCAAGAAATTCTCAACAATTGAGTAAGAAAATTCAACACCATTATTAAAATAAGAAACTTAGAAAATAAAATAAGAGCAAGCTATAAAAACAAAATTAAAATACAATAATTGAAAGTAAGCAAATGCAATAAAAGAAATTGGAAGAGAAGAGAAAGAAAAAAAAATTTTTTTTTAATTTTTTATTTTATTTTATTTATATATATATTTTTTTATTTTTTTTAAATTTTTAAATTTTAAATTTTTTGTTTTTAAAAAAAAATTTTAAGAGAGGAAGAAAAAGAAAAAGAAGAAAAAAATAGAAAGAAAGAAGAAGAGAAGAAAAAAGAAGGAGAAAAGAGAAAGGAGGAAAACAGGGTGCAAATCCGTGCATATGCGCCATGCGTGCTTAAGCACGGATGCAGCAGGTACAATCCGCGCGCGCGCCATGCGTGCTTGGGCGCGGATGCGACAGGGACAATTGGCGCGCGCGCGCCATGCGTGCTTACGCGCGGATCGCCCGGCACAAAGTAGGCATAAAGTGGGCACAACTCTCTAGTTTTTGTACCAGGAGTGTGATATGCACCACTCGCGCGCGCGCGCACTGCGCGCTTGGGCGCCGATTCCCATTTTTTTTTTTTCAAAGAAGCACAAAAACAGAATTTAATACTCTCCTAATCTATAAACATTCTAAAGCAATCAAAAATCAAATTTAACAACAAATCTTTTTGGTTTTTGAAAAATTTTCAAATACACTAGAAACAAAACTTATACTACAAGCAAAATGTAACCTAACAACAACTATTCTAATCAAAGCATGAATGTAACAAACAACCTATCAAAAAAAGAAAAATGCATAGGAGTATAGAAAATAAGAAGAACTACCTACAATGGCAACTCCAATCACTTATTAACCAAATCTAAAAGAGAGTGGAAAGAGTTTACCATGGTGGGGTGTCTCCCACCTAGCACTTTTAGTTTAAGTCCTTAAGTTGGACATTTGGGAAGCTCCTTGTTATGGTGGCTTGTGCTTGTACTCATCTTGATACCTCCACCAATGCTTGGACTTCAAGTAAGCTCCAAAATTCAAAACTAATGGCACCAAGCTTTGATGAAGTTCTATACAAGCTAAGGGCTTCCAAAATTGATTTTCATCTATTCCCGGATCCCAAATCTTGTTTCTACACCCATCTTCAAGTTGATCATCACAATTCCAATTGGGTGAGAAGTGATCCGAATTCTCAAGTGAACACCAAAGCATCTTCCTAGACCCTTTTAGTTGAGAATTATACCAATCATTGCACTTGAACTTTGAATTTCCAACCATAAAGAACCTTGATTGGCATTTCCACCCACTACTCAATTTTATTTTGCTCTTAACCCCACAAAGAGCTTTAAGTTGCCCATCCGTCTCAAGCAAACCATATTCAAGTGAGAAATTAAAGCTTAGGGATAAGAGTTTTACCCACTTGAATGTTGTGTTGGATGGTGACTTAGGAAGGGACGTCTCCAATGGTCTTGTAAGTTCCATTCCCTTGTGCTTTTCTTTGAATACCTCCACCTCTTGGCAAGCTTCTTCCATGTTCACCTCTTGACAAGGCTCTTCATGTTCAATTACTTCCTCACCAACCTCTTCTAGCTCTTCTCTATTCTTCATATCATGACTTAGAGGTAATGTGGAACTTGTCTTAACATCCACCTCAATTTCAAGAGGAGAAGATTCTTCAAATACCAAAGGATCATGTGTTGGTGTGGGCTCATCTTTAAGAGGAGAATTTGATATTTGCTCACCTTCTTCCAATTCTTCATCATTTATTATATGCTTAGGAGGTTGCGCATTATCCTCCTCAACACCAAATTCAAGCTCAACGGAAGAAGGTTTAACAACTTCAACAAAATCATCATCAACATCACTTGGTGTGGAAGTGTTCTCAAACTTGGAATCCACCTCTTGTTCAACTTTGCCTAGCTCTTCAACCACTTCTTCTTCATTAACAATCTCTTCACTCTCCACTTGTTGCAAGACATACCCCATCTCCTTGTCCTCATGTTGAGATTCTAAAATCTCCTTCATGCTCCTTCCTTCGGTTGATTTCTCACATTCATCCGTGGAGATGCTTTGCTAATTGCATGAGTCCCATGAGTCCAAGTTGGCTTTAATTTTGGCAAGGTTAGCCTCAATAGCTTCATAATTCCTCCTTTGGGCTTCCTCTTGCTCCTTTTGATGGATTATTGCTTGAAGCCGATCCATTTCTTCCTTGAGACAATCCATTGACTCTTGGATGGATGGATGTGGGTGTTCTTCCTTGGAGGGTTGTGGTGGAAAGGGAAATTCATTATGTGGTTGAAAGTTATCATACATGGGAGGTGATTCATCTTGGTAAGGGTAGTGAGGTGGTGGTTCTTGAGGGTATTGGTGGTGGAATTGGGGTGGTTCTTCATATGGTTCATATGGTTCACATGGTGGTTGGTATGGTGGGTATGGGTTGGGGTCATATGGAGGTGGTTAGTGAAAAGGGGCTTGTGAGTAAGGTGGTTCAAAATTATGTTGAGGAGGTGGTTCATAGGCATATGGTGGTGGTTGTTGACAATCATAATAAGGGTCACCATATCCATTAGATTGATATGCATTAGGATGAGAGTTATACCCATAAGAATCCGGAGGTTGTTGCCAATAAGAGTGATCAATTCCTTGAGGCTCCTCCCATCTTTGTTGGTTCCATCCATAATGAGTGTCATCATTGAAGTTCACATTTCCTACAACATGATTAGAACCAAACTCATAGCCAAGGTGAGAATTCATAGCGGAAAAGCAAAATAAAACTAACAAAAACTAGCAAATAAAGAAAAAAAAATATTCACACTATTCACATATATACAATAACCAATAACACAACACCATTGCAACTCCCCGGCAACGGCGCCATTAATTTGACACAAAAATTGTTGTGGGTAAGGAATTTCACAAAATATTTACGTTGCAAGTATAGCTCCAAACCAACAAACAACTCTCGCATCAAATTAAATTTTAGGTTGTCACAATTAACAATCCCCAATAAGAATTAACCGAAGTATTAAGACTCCGGGTCGTCTCACAAGGAATTGCAATGAAATGCTCAATTATTGGCTATGGGGATCAAGGGGGTTTGTTTGTAAAAGGGCAAGAAAAGTAAATGGCAAGAAAAGTAAATGAACAATGAACTAGCAAAATAAATGGAAAAGAACTCTTGGCTAGACATAGGTAATTGAGATCACCATCCTTGTCTACATACCAAATATTGATAATTATGAGAGGCCAAGCTCATTAAGTCTACTTCCAAAAGTCTTAAGTACGTAATATCTACTCCTAGACTTGAAGTACGTCAAATGGCTTTGATCACATCAATCCATAAGTCCCAACCTACCTACTAATTAGATTAGTAGTGGGTTGGCGTCAATGAGTATCAAATTGATCACCAAGGGTTCTCAAATCACCAATTCAATGAGACCTAATGACTCAAAGTCACTCAATTCCCTTAGCCTAGGCCAAGAGTCAAGAGAACTACTCAAAAACTAGAGGAAACATTTTAACAAACACTTAGTGTGCAAGAAAAGTAAACATCATCAAATGCAAGAATTAAAGGAAACCATAACCAACATAAGCAAGAAATCAACAATAGCAATCAAGATCAAGATAAAAGAGCATGGAAACATAAAATTGCATTAAAGAAAAATTAAGATCCAAGAATGATTCATCAACATAAAAATGGAAAAATAGGGAAATTAACAACAAGAACTAGAAGAACAAAGGTGTAACAACAAGAAATTAAAAGAGAAAACTGAATCAAAACAATAATTGAAAGATGAAATTGAGAGTGATTAACCTAATTGTACCCTAATTTCTATCCTAAATCTAGAGAGAGGAGAGAGACTCTCTCTCTAGAATTCTAGCCTAAAACATGATGAAAAACTAAACTATGACTACTTGGTTCATTCCCCCTTCAATCCTTGGGTTCAATAGCATCAGAAATGGGTTGGATTGGGCCCAAAATGAGGTGCAAAATCGCTGGGGGCGATTTCAATAAAGTGGGCCACGGACAACATCGGCACGTGCGCGCCCCTGAACGCAAAGCAACATATGACAAAATTTATATCATTTCGAAGCCCCAGATGTTAGCTTTCCAACGCAACTAGAACCGCCTCATTTGAATCTCTGTAGCTCAAGTTATGGTCGTTTGAGTACGAAGAGGTCGGACTTGACAGCTTTACGGTTCCTTCATTTCTTCATGAGTTCTCCCACTTTGCATGCTTTTCTCCTCACTTCTTCCATCCAATACTTGCCTTATGAACCTGAAATCACTCAACAAACACATCAAGACATCGAATGGAATCAAAGTGGATTAAAATCACCAATTTAAGGGCATAAAAAGCATGTTTTCACATTTAAGCACAAATCAAGGGAGAATTGCAAAACCATGCTATTTCATTGAATAAATGTGAGAAAAGGTGATAAAATCCCCCAAAATAAGCACAAGATAAACCACAAAATCGGGGTTTATCACGAGCCTGTGATTCTCGAGGTGATGGATTTGGACACGGTACATAGGGAAGTGGTGGTGTTTGGGAGTAATTGGATTGGAATTGGGGTAAATAATAATCGTATGGTAGTGAATGGTGAAAAGGAGCTTGTGAGTGTGGTGGTTCAAAGTTATGTTGAGAGGATGGTCTATAGGCACAGGGTAGGGCTTGTTGGTAGTTACAAGGTTGTCCACCATATCTATTAGCTTGGTATGCATTGTAGAATGGTCTTTGTCCATGATATCTAGGAGGGTGTTGTTGCCTAAAGGGTTGATCAAATCCTCTTGGCTCCATCCATCTTTGATTTCTCTGACCTTGATGCATGTTCTTGCTATAACTTTTGTTCCCTTTAACAATATTAGAACCAAACTCAAAGCGAGAGGGGTGAGAATTCATAGTAGCTAAAAGAGGTAAAAAGGAAAAACAAAAATAATTAAACAAATAAAAGAAAAATATTTACAATAACCAATAATAAGCCACACAATTGCAGTTCCCCGGCAACGGTGCCATTTTGAAGAGAGGTACTTTTGCGTGGTCTAGAATTCAGAATAAATTCTCGTTGCAAGTATAGCTTCTAAACCAACAAAAGTCCTTTCTTACAAACGTTTTGGTTGTCACACGTAACAAATCCCTAAATAAATTGATAACCGAAGTATTTAAACCTCGGGTCGTCTTCTCAAGGAATTGCAGGGAGGTATGTTCTTATTATTGGTTATGAGTTTTGTAAATTGGGGTTTTGAAAGTAAGGAACAAGTAATTTAAATGACAAGTAAAATAAATAAATAACTGTAAAATAAACTCTTGGCAAGGTATGAGAAATTTGGAAGTCCTATCCTAGTTATCCTTATCAATGGTGATGAGAATTAAGTTTTAATCCCACTTAGTTAGCCTTTACTAAAGTAAAGGAAGGTCAAGTGACTAATTAGTTTGATCCTCAGGTCCTAGTCAATTCCTAAGAAAGGACTGGAGTTTATTGAAGTTCAATTCAATTAGCAAAGACAACAATTATCAATCACGTTGAGTTTGATAACGCAAGAGTTGCCAATTAATCAACCAAAACCAAAAGGGAAAAAGTAAACTTACTCGAATAAAAATGTCTTCAGATTGGAAGCAACAGTAACATAAATAAAAGAAAGCAATCATAAACTGAAATACCTCAAATAACATTAATTAAGAGAACCATATATAACATGGAAGAGTTCATAAATTAAATTGACAAAGTAATTAAAAAGGGAATATTGAACCTGATAAAGAGTTGGAATACCAACTTGAAATAATAAGAAATCCTAATCCTAAAACCTAAGAGAGAGGACAGAACCTCTCTCTCTAAAAACTACATCTACACTGTGAAGAGTGAATAATTGGAGATCTCCCTTTGAATGGATGCATTCTCCCATTTTATAACCTCTAATCTGTGCCTTCTGGAATTGGATCTGGGCCAAAAAGGGCTTCAGAAATTGCTGGAGCATTTTCTGTAATTTCTGGTGCGTGGTGTCTGTCACGCATCCGCGTGGGTCACGCGGTCGCGTCATCTGGAGTTTTCCTTGTCACGCGTTCGCTTCGGTCATGCATCAACATCATCTGTGTTCTGCTTAAGGCACGCGTCCGTGTCAGTCATGCATTTGCGTCGCTGTCTTTTCGCACTGTGCATGCGGCCGCGTCCTCCACGCGTTCGCGTCGCTGCCAGTTTCTTCAAAAACTCCATTTTGTGCTTTCCTTCCATTTTTGTATGTTTCCTTTCCATCCTTTAAGTCATTCCTGCCTTAGAAGATCTGAAACTTCTCAACACACAAATCACGGCATCGAATGGTAATAATAGGTAATTAAAATAAATAATTTCAAAGCATAGGAAGCATGTATTTCACATATATCATATAATAAGGAAGAAAAAGTAAAACCATGCAATTTACATGAATAAGTGGGTGAAGGATTGAATAAATCTCTTGAATTGGGCACAATATATATCATAAAATATGGGTTTATCACTCTCACAACCCCAACCATCAAACAGGCAACTATAGACCTTACCATAATTCACAAAACACATCATACCCTGTCAACCAACCAACACACAACAACCATCATCAAGACACACCACCCTCAACTATGCAACCATGTAAAATCAAGAGCAACTTTGAGAGGATGGAAGCTGCAATAGCACAGCTATCATCACAGCTTGCAGGAGAAGTCTCCACCCTTATGGAGAGACAAGCACAGACTGATAGAAGGATAGACGCCAATCAAGAGGAATACAGGTCAAATATGAAAAATCAAGGCGCAGCAATCTCAAAGCTGGAAGCATAAGTGGGGATCTTATCCAAGCAGATTCCAATGTCCACACACACATTTTCCGGTGATACCATGGCCAACCCAAGAGGTGAATGCAAGGCGATTACACTTAGAAGTGGGAAAGTTGTGGAAGAAGGAACATCAAGCAAAGGCAACTGATAGATGAGATTTGCTCGATGGTTTAGAATTTCACAATAATGAATTCTCGTTGCAAGCATAGTTCTAAACCAACAAACAATTCCCACATCAAAAATATTGGTTGTCACAAATAACAAACCCCAATGAAAATTAACCGAAGTATTTAGACTCCGGGTCGTCTCACAAGGAATTGCAATGAAATGGTCAATTATTGGCTATGAAGAATAAAGAGGAGTTGGTTGATAAAAGGGGCAATAAAATAAATGACAAAAAAAGTAAAGAGAGCAATTAAAGAAGGCAATTAATAAAGAGAGACATTCATGGCAAGAATTGAGATCATAGGCTTTCTATCCTAGTCATTAATCATAACAATAATTAACAAGAATTTATCTTATTTCGTCATCCCCAATGTTGGAAGAAGGTGTAAGTCATCTTCCATTAGAGAAAGTCAAACAAGACTAGTTAACCTCAATCCAAATGTCCTAATCAACTTACTAATGAAATTAGCAAGAGATTAGAGTCAATGAAAATCATATTAACTAACAACTCTAGATCACCAATCTAAATTGGATATTAATGACTCAAGATTGCCCAATTACTCTTCCCAAGCCAAGAATGCTCAAAATCTACTCTAAAGCCCAACCAAGCATTTCGTCAAACACTTGGTGGGTACAAATGGAAAGCATGGTAAATGTGCAAGAAATAGTAAAAACTAACAATTACCAATTGCAAGGAAAGTAAATCACAACTCAATTCAACAATTAAAAGAATATCAAACATTAAATTGCATTAAAGAGATCCAAATCCAACATGACTCCATGAACATAAAAGAAGCAATAAAGCAAAATTAACATCACAAACTAAGAGAATGAAAGTGTAGAAGCATGAAATCATAAAGGAAACAAGATGAAAAGATGAGATTGAACCTAGATCTAGTAGAGATTAACCTAACCTAATTCTAGAGAGAAGAGGGAGCTTCCCTCTCTAGAAACTAACCTACATGATGCTATACTACGAAAACAATTGCTCCTCCCTTGCCCAAGCTTGAATTCTGCATGAAATAGCATCAGAAATGAGTTGGATTGGGCCCAAAATGAGCTGCAAAATCACTGGCCACGATTTTACTTTAGTGAACCACGTGGTCCATCGGCGTGCACGCATACATGGTGCGTGCGCGCCCCTAAACCTCAGTTAGCTATGAAAAATTTTATATCATTTTGAAGCCCCGGATGTTTGCTTTCCAACGCAATTAGAACCGTCTCATTTGGACCTCTGTAGCTCAAGTTATGGTCGATTGAGTGCGAAGAGGTCAGGCTTGACAGCTTTACGGTTCCTTCATTTCTTCATGAGTTCTCCCACTTTGCATGCTTTTTCTTCATTCCTTCAATCCAATCTTTGCCTTTTAAACCTGAAACTACTTAACAAACATATCAAGGCATCGAATGAAATTAAAGTGAGTTAAATTTAGCTATTTTAAGGCCTAAAAAAATATGTTTTCACATTTAAGCACAAATCAAGGGAGAATTGCAAAACCATGCTATTTTATTGAATAAATGTGGGAAAAGGTGATAAAATCTCCCAAATTAAGCACAAGATAAACCACAAAATTAGGGTTTATCAGCAACCATGAAGAAGAAGTTGCAGAAAATCATAAGAACAAGAATGAAGAAGAGACTCCTGCTCCATCTTCACCAAAACCAGTCCTGAAGCCCGGTGTGCCAAAGGCACCATACCCACAAAGGCTGGGAAAAGATTGGAAGGATGGCCAATTCTCTAAGTTCCTAGAGTTCTTCATGAAGCTCCAAATCAACATACCATTTCCTGAGGCATTGGAGCAAATGCCACTCTATGCCAAATTCTTGAAAGTGCTTATAACAAGAAAAAGGAATTGGGATGCAAAGGAGACCATAGTACTAACTGAGGAATGTAGCACCATCATACAAAAGAAGCTATCTCAGAAGATGAAAGACCCAGGGAGATTCCAAATCCCTTGAATCATAGGGGATATCACTATTAAGAAAGCCTTGTGTGACTTGGGAGCTAGCATAAATCTCATGTCCTCAACCATGATGAGAAGGATGAAGATTGAGGAAGCCAAGCCAACAAGAATGGTACTCCAATTGGCTGATAGAACATTTAAGTTTCCACTTGGGGTGGTGGAAGACTTGTTAGTAAAAGTAGGGGAATTCATTTTCCCAGCTGATTTTTTTGTGCTAGAAATAGAAGAAGAGACTAACACATCAGTCATCCTAGGAAGACCATTCTTAGCTACCGCTGGAGTCATTATTGATGTGCAAAAAGGGGAACTAGTCTTGAGATTGCATGAAAAGAAGATGGTCTTCAACGTCTTTAAAACAACGAGTTACCCCAAAGAATCCATGCGAGAATGCATGATGGTAGACACCATGGAACAGATAGTTCAAGGGGTTTTGGAAGAAGAACAATGTGAAGGAACTATGGAGCTGGAACAACCAACATCAAATGGAGAACTACCACAAGAAACTAGGAAGAATTCAATCATGCCAACTACCACAGATAACCGAGATGTAGAGGCACCAAAACTAGAATTGAAAACCTTACCACCCAGCTTGAAATATGCATATTTGGGTGCCAACAACACTCACCCAGTAATCATAAATTTAAGTCTGAGTGAGGAGCAAGAAGAGGAGCTTATCCAAGTGCTGAGAAAACACAAGGATGCCATAGGTTGGACACTTGCAGATTTAAAAGGGATCAGTCCTTTAATGTGCATGCACAAAATTCTACTTGAAGAAGATGCCAAACCATCAAGGCAACAACAAAGGAGGCTGAACCCAACTATGAATGAAGTGGTTCAAAAAGAAGTGTTGAAATTATGGCAAGCAGGGGTGATCTACCCTATCTCAGACAGCCCTTAGGTAAACCCGGTGCAAGTAGTCCTAAAGAAGAGAGGGATCACTGTTGTGTCAAATGAGAAGAATGAATTGATACCCACAAGGACAGTGACCAGATGGCGTATGTGCATTGACTACCAGAAACTTAATGAAGCCACCTGGAAAGACCACTTTCCCCTGCCCTTCATGGATGGTGCACGAAATTGTAAATCACACTTTTCACAACTCGTACCACTAACCAGCAAGTGCACTGGGTCATCCAAGTAATACCTTACGTGAGTAAGGTCGATCCCACGGAGATTGTTGGCTTGAAGCAAGATATGGTTATTTTGTAACTCTTAGTCAGGAAATTAGTAATAAAAAATGGTTGGGTTTATGAAGAGTAAATAACATAAAGTAAATAATACTTGTTATGTAGTAATGGAGAATATGTTGAGGTTTTAGAGATACTCTGTCTTCTGAATCTCTGCTTTCCTACTGTCTTCTTCTTCACGCACGCAAGGCTCCTTCCATGGCAAGTTGTATGTTAGTGGATCACCGTTGTCAATGGCTACCATCCATCCTCTCAGTGAAAATGGTCTAAATGTGCTGTCACAGCACGGCTAATCATCTGTCGGTTCTCACTCATGTTGGAATAGGATCCATTGATCCTTTTGCGTCTGTCACTACGCACAACACTCACAAGTTTGAAGCTCGTCACAGTCATCCTATCCCAGATCCTACTCAGAATATCACAGACAAGGTTTAGACTTTCTAGATCTCAAGAATGCTGCCAATTGATTCTTGCTTATACCACGAAGACTCTGATCTCACAGATTTGAATGTTCTGTTGTCAGGAGACTTAATCAAACGCATGATCCAGGAATCAAATAGATACACACTCAATCTAAAGTATAACGGAAGTGGTTGTCAGGCACGCGTTCATAGGTTGAGAATGGTGATGACTTTCACGGATCATCACATTCATCATGTTGAAGTGCGAGTGGATATCTTAGAATAGAAACAAGCATGATTGAATGGAAAACAGTAGTAATTGCATTAATCCATCGAGACACAGCAGAGCTCCTTACCCCCAACCATGGGGTTTACAGACTCATGTCGTGGAAAATACAAGTTCTGTTGTAAAATGTCATGAGATACCAAATAAATCTCTAAAAGTAGTTTTTATACTCAACTAGTGACCTAGATTTACAGAAAATGAGAAACTAAGATAGAAAGTGCAGAAATCCACTTTCGGGGCACACTTGGTGTGTGTTTGGGCTGAGTATTGAAGCTTTCACGTGCATAGGCTGATCCTGGTATTTAACTCCTACTTTTGCGCCAATTGGGCTTCTGTAGCATCAGAAAATCCATTTTGAGTGCAGGGAGGTCAGAATCCAACAGCATCTGCAGTCCTTTTTCAGCCATTGAATCAGATTTTTGCTCAGGTCCGTCAATTTTAGCCAGAAAATACCTGAAATTACAGAAAAACACACAAACTCATAGTAAAGTCCAAAAATGTGAATTTTGCATAAATAATAATAAAAATATAGTAAAAACTAACTAAAACATACTAAAAAACTATGTAAAAACAGTGTCAAAAAGCGTATAAATTATCCACTCATCACAACATCAAACTTAAATTGTTGCTTGTCCCCAAGCAACTGCAAATCAAATAGGATAAAAAGAAGAGAATATACTATAAATTCCAAAATATCAATGAAACTTAGTTCCAATTAGATGAGCGGGACTAGTAGCTTTTTGCTTCTGAACAGTTTTGGCATCTCACTTTATCCTTTGAAGCTCAGAATGATTGGCATCTATAGGAACTCAGAATTCAGATATTGCTATTGATTATCTTAGTTAAGTATGTTGATTCTTCAACACAATTACTTTATGAGTCTTGGCCGTGACCCTAAGCACTTTGTTTTCCAATATTACCACCGGATACATAAATGCTACAGACACATAACTGGGTGAACCTTTTCAGATTGTGACTCAGCTTTGCTACAGTCCCCAGTTAGAGGTGTCCAGCACTCTTAAGCACACTCTTTTTGCTTTGGACCATGACTTTAACCGCTCAGTCTCAAGTTCTTCACTTGACACCTTCATGCCACAAGCACATGGTTAGGGACAGCTTGGTTTAGCCTCTTAGGCCAAGATTTTATTCCTGTGGGCCCTCCTATCCATTAATGCTCAAAGCCTTGGATCCTTTTTACCACTGCCTTTTGGTTTTAAGGGCTATTGGCTTTTTCTACTTGCTTTTTTCTTTTTCTCTTTTTTTTTTGGAAAGATTTGTTATTCACTTCTTTTTCTTACTTCAAGAATCAATTTTATGATTTTTCAGATTATCAATAACATTTCTCTTTTTCATCATTCTTTCAAGAGCCAACAAATTTAACATTCATAAACTCCACTATTAAAAATATGCATTGTTCAAGCATTCATTCAGAAAACAAAAAGTATTGCCACCACATCAATATAATTAAACTAATTTCAAGATAAAAATTGAAATTCATGTACTTCTTGTTCTTTTGTGATTTGGAACATTTTTCATTTAAGAAAGGTGAAGGATTTATGGGACATTCATAACTTTAAGGCATAGACACTAGACACAAAACATAGTCAAACATAAAGCTCAAAACCAAAAACAGAAAAATAAATAGACAAGGAGATTAAGGAATGGGTCCACCTTACTGAGGGTGGCGTCTTCTTCCTCTTGAATAACCAATGGTGCTCTTGAGCTCCTCTATGTCTCTTCCTTGCCTTTGTTGCTCCTCCCTCATGGCTCTTTGATCTGCAGCCAAATGTTCTACCACTGAACTATGGACCCTTGAGATGAACCTCTCCATCTCTCATGACTCGGGGGTGGAAGCAACTGCCTTCCTTTTCCTCTTTCTAAAGGTTTCTCTGGCCTTAGGTGCCATAAATAGTTATGGAGAAACAAAAAGCAACGCTTTTTTTCCACACCAAACTTAAAAGGTTTGCTCGTCCTCGAGCAAAAGAAGAAAGAAGGGAGTAGAAGGAGAAGTGGAGGAGATGGAGGTGTGTGAATGGGTGGGTTTGGGAGACGAATGGTTTGAATTTGAATGGTGAGGTAGGTGGGGATCCTGTGGGGTCCACAAATCCTGAGGAGTCAAGGACTTCTCATCCTTGCTCTATTTAGGTGTGCAAAATGCCCTTAGAGTGCAATTCTGGCGTTAAATGCCAGGTTGCAGCCTGTTTCTGGCGTTTAACGCCAACTTTTCTTCCCTTTCTGGCATTTAACACCAACATGGTGCTCTGTTCTGGCGTTAAACGCCAGCTTGTTGCTTCTTTCTGGCGTTAAACGCCAAGAATGGTGCCAAGCTAGGCGTTTAATGCCTATTCTGCTACTCTTACTGGCGTTTAAAAGCCAATAAGTCTGTCCTCCAGGGTGTGCTATTTTTGATGCTATTTTTGATTATGCTTTAATTCTGCAACTATTTTTATGACTCCACATGATTATCAACCTAAAGAAAACATAAAATAACAATGGAAAATGAAATGAAAAATTAATTAACATAGATAAATAAGATTGGGTTGCCTCCCAATAAGCGCTCCTTTACTGTCAATAGCTTGACATTACTGAGCCTTATAGTTTGCAATATTTGCAAACCACAGAGCTTCTTGAATAGCAAACAATTGCTCATCCAGAAAGGTTTCAGAGATCTCAGTAGGAAGGAGGGACGCTCCTGCTACTGGTTCTATCCGGGACAGGTGATCAGCTACTTGATTCTCTGTCCCTTTTCTGTCTCTTATTTCTATATCAAACTCTTGCAGAAGCAACACCCATCTTATGAGTCTGGGTTTTGAATCCTGCTTTGTGAGGAGATATTTTAGAGCAGCATGGTCAGTGTACACAATCACTTTTGATCCTACTAAGTAAGATCTAAACTTGTCAATGGCATAAACCACTGCAAGCAATTCCTTTTCTGTGGTTGTGTAATTTTTCGGCGTATCATTTAAAACACGGCTAGCATAGTAAATGACGTGCAGAAGCTTGTCATGCCTCTGTCCCAATACTGCACCAATAGCATGGTCACTGGCATCACACATTAATTTGAATGGTAATGTCTAGTCTGGTGCAAAAATGACTGGTGCTGTGACCAACTTAGCCTTCAGAGTCTCAAAGGCCTGCAAACACCCTGTGTCAAAGACAAATGGTGTGTCAGCAGCTAGCAGATTACTCAGAGGTTTTGTGATTTTTGAAAAATCCTTTATAAACCTCTTGTAGAATCCTGCATGCCCCAGAAAGCTTCTGATTGCTTTAACATTGGCAGCTAGTGGTAATTTTTCAATTACCTCTACCTTAGCTTGATCCACCTCTATTCCCTTATTCGAAATTTTGTGCCTAAGGACAATTCCTTTAGTCACCATAAAGTGACATTTCTCCCAGTTTAAAACTAAGTTAGTCTCTTGGCACCTTTTCAGAACAAGTGCTAGATGGTCAAGACAGGAGCTGAATGAGTCTCCAAATACTGAGAAGTCATCCATGAAGACTTCCAAAAATTTCTCTACCATATCAGGGAAGATAGAGAGCATGCACCTCTGAAAGGTTGCAGGTGCATTGCACATACCAAATGGCATCCTTCTGTAGGCAAACACTCCAGATGGACATGTGAATGCTGTTTTCTCTTGGTCTTGAGGATCTACTACAATTTTGTTGTAACCTGAATAGCCATCCAAAAAGTAGTAGTATTCATGCCCTGCTAGTCTCTCTAGCATCTGGTCTATGAATGGTAAAAGAAAATAAACCTTCCTGGTGGCTGTATTGAGCCTTCTGTAGTCAATACACATACGCCACCCTGTAACTGTTCTTGTAGGAACCAGTTCATTCTTTTCATTATTAACCACTGTCATTCCTCCCTTCTTGGGGACAACATGGACAGGGCTCACCCAGGAGCAATCAGAAATAGGATAAATAATCCCAGCCTCTAGTAACTTAGTGACCTCTTTCTGCACCACCTCCTTCATGGCGGGATTTAGCCGCCTCTGTGGTTGAACCACTGGCTTAGCATCATCCTCCAATAGGATGTTGTGCATGCATCTGGCTGGACTAATGCCCTTAAGATCACTTATGGACCACCCAAGAGCTGTCTTGTGTGTCCTTAGCACCTGAATTAGTGCATTCTCTTCCTGTGGCTCTAAAGCAGAGTTTATAATCACGGGAAAAGTGTCATTTTCTCCCAGAAATGCATATTTTAGGGATGGTGGTAGTAGTTTGAGCTCGGGTTTAGGAGGCTTCTCCTCTTCCTGAGGAGTCTTCATAGGTTCTTCTATTTTCTTTTGTTCCTCCATATCAGGCTGAACATCTTTAAAAATGTCCTCTAGCTCTGATTCGAGACTCTCAGTCATATTGACCTCTTCCACCAGGGAGTCAATAATATCAATGCTCAGGCAGTCTTTTGATTTGTTTGGATGCTGCATAACTTTGACAACATTCAACTTAAA
Source organism: Arachis hypogaea (assembly GCF_003086295.3). Classification (NCBI taxonomy): domain Eukaryota; kingdom Viridiplantae; phylum Streptophyta; class Magnoliopsida; order Fabales; family Fabaceae; genus Arachis; species Arachis hypogaea. The sequence continues at coordinate 85,513,769 of NC_092050.1, forward strand.
CTCATCCTCATTGACTCTCAGGGTTATCTCCCCTTTTTGGATGTCAATGAGGGTTCGTCCAGTTGCTAGGAAAGGTCTTCCTAGAATGAGAGTTGCACTCTTGTGCTCCTCCATTTTCAGCAATACAAAGTTAGTGGGAAAGGCAAATGGCCCAACCTTGACAATCATGTCCTCAATTATGCCTGATGGATATTTAATGGAGCTATCAGCAAGTTGAAGACATATCTGGGTTGGTTTGACCTCTTCAGTCAAGCCAAGCTTTCTAATAGTGGATGCAGGGATTAGATTGATACTTGCCCCAAGGTCGCATAGAGCTGTCTTGGTACAAGTACCCTCTAATGTGCATGGTATCATAAAGCTTCCGAGATCCTTAAGCTTTTCTGGTAAGCTTGCTAGAATGACTGCAGTGCATTCTTCACTGAGAAAAACTTTTTCAGGTTCTCTCCAATCCTTCTTATGACTTAAGATCTCTTTCATGAACTTAGCATAAGAGGGTATTTGCTCAAGTGCTTCTGCAAATGGAATCTTTATTTCAAGAGTCCTGAGATAGTCTGCAAAGCGGGCAAATTGTTTATCCTGTTCCGCTTGGTAGAGTTTATGAGGATAAGGCATCTTGTCTTTATATTCTTCAACCTTAGTTATTGCAGGTTTATTTCCTACAGAGGCAGGTTGAGAAGCCTTCTTGAAGGAGTTATTATCAGCATTTGCAAGTGTCTGATCCCTCATTGGCGTTTGAACGCCAGGATAGGGAGACGGATGGGCATTTAACGCAAGATTCCCTCCCCTTTCTGGCGCTTGAATGCCATAGTTATTCCTTTCTGGAATCTTACTGTCCTCAGAGGGATTTTGGGTAGCAGGTTGCTCGTCCTCTGTCAGCTGTTCTTTTCTTGGCTTTCTGTTGCTTTAAGTTGAGGTATTCAATGTTTTTCCACTTCTTAATTGAACTGCTTGGCACTCTTCCATTATCTGTTTTGATAACTGCTGTTTTGTCTGATTCAATTGTGATTCCATATCCTTGTTAGCGTTTTTGGTTTCTTGTAGCATCTCCTTAAATTCTGCTAACTGCCTTGTTATAGAAGATAGTTGCTGATTGAGTTCAGCAACTTGTTTCTAAGGACTAAAGTCAGTTGATACTGCCTTAGCTTCTTCTTTCATGGAGGACTCACTACTTATATACAGATGCTGATTTCTAGCAACTGTATTAATAAGCTCTTGAGCCTCTTCAAAAGTCTTTCTCATGTGTATAGATCCACCAGCTGAGTGGTCTAGAGATATCTGAGCTTTTTCTGTAAGCCCGTAGTAGAAGATGTCTAACTGCACCCACTCTGAAAACATTTCAGAGGGGCATTTCCTTAGCATCCCTCTGTACCTCTCCCAGGCGTTATAAAGGGATTCACCATCCTCTTGTTTAAAGCCTTGGATGTCCAGCCTCAGCTGTGTCATCCTTTTTGGAGGGAAATATTGATTCATGAATTTGTTTGATAATTGTTTCTATGTTCTTATGCTTGTTGTGGGTTGGTTATTTAACCACCTCTTAGCTTGATCTTTTACAGCAAATGAAAATAGTAACAATCTGTATACATCCTGATCTACCTCCTTGTAATGCACTGTGTCAGTAATTTGCAAGAACTGCGCTAGAAACTCAGTAGGTTCTTCCTGTGAAAGACCGGAATACTGGCAATTTTGCTGCACCATGACAATGAGCTGAGGATTTAGCTCAAAACTGCTTACTTTGATGGGAGGTATACAGATACAACTCCCGTATGCAGCGGTAATAGGGTTAGCATATGACCCCAAAGTCCTTCAGGATTATTCATTTCTACTTATGTCCATAATGTTGAAAGGGGAATTGATATGGATTGCGAATAAATTATATTTTTATTTATTTTTTTTAATTAATTAAAAGCAACCTAATAAAATAAAATAAAATAAAATAAATGGAGAATAAAATAAAAGTTTCGAAAACTAGAATCGTTGATTAATTTAGAAAATTTGAAAAACCTTGGATATGATTTTTGAAAAAGATTTGAATTTTAAAATTCCAAAACTAAGATAAGATAAAATAAGAAGTTTTAAAATGAAAATCTAAATTTTTAAAGGCAGAATTCGAAAATCAATTAAAATAAAGAGAGAAGATATTTTTGAATTTAATGAAGAAAGATAAAAACAGTAAAAATGACACCAAACTTAAAATTTTTAGATCAAAACAAAGAAAACAAACAAAGAAGCTTTGAATATCAAGATGAACACCAAGAACACCAAACTTAAAAATTTTTATACTTTGAACACTAATAATTCGAAAAAATGAAAGAAAAATAAAATTATGCAACTAAAATATAAAACTAGACTCAAACAGAAGACTAAATTATGAAGTTATTGGTTTTGAAAATTTTCAAAAATAATTAAGAAAAATAAAATAAGGATTTTAAAAATTTTAACCAGAAATAATAATAGAAGACTCTAAACTAAAAACAAAAATTTTTCCTAATCTAAGCAACAAAATAAACCGTCAGTTGTCCAAACTCGAACAATCCCCAACAATGGCGCCAAAAATTTGGTACACGAAATTGTAAATCACACTTTTCACAACTCGTACCACTAACCAGCAAGTGCACTGGGTCGTCCAAGTAATACCTTACGTGAGTAAGGGTCGATCCCACGGAGATTGTCGGCTTGAAGCAAGCTATGGTAATTTTGTAACTCTTAGTCAGGAAATTAGTAATAAAAAATGGTTGGGTTTATGAAGAGTAAATAACATAAAGTAAATAATACTTGTTATGTAGTAATGGAGAACAGGTTGAGGTTTTGGAGATACTCTGTCTTCTGAATCTCTCCTTTCCTACTGTCTTCTTCTTCACGCACGCAAGGCTCCTTCCATGGCAAGCTGTATGTTGGTGGATCACCGTTGTCAATGGCTACCATCCGTCCTCTCAGTGAAAATTGTCCAAATGTGCTGTCACAGCACGGCTAATCATCTGTCGGTTCTCACTCATGTTGGAATAGGATCCATTGATCCTTTTGCGTCTGTCACTACGCCTAACACTCGTGAGTTTGAAGCTCGTCACAGTCATCCTATCCCAGATCCTACTCAGAATACCACAGACAAGGTTTAGACTTTCTGGATCTCAAGAATGCTGCCAATTTATTCTAGCTTATACCACGAAGACTCTGATCTCACAGATTTGAATGCTCTGTTGTCAGGAGACTTAATCAAACGCGTGAACCAGGAACCAAAGAGATACACACTCAATCTAAAGTATAACGAAAGTGGTTATCAGGCACGCAATCATAGGTTGAGAATGGTGATGAGTGTCATGGATCATCACATTTATCATGTTAAAGTGCGAGTGGATATCTTAGAATAGAAACAAGCGTGATTGAATGGAAAACAGTGGTAATTGCATTAATCCATCGAGACACAGCAGAGCTCCTCACCCCCAACCATGGGGTTTAGAGACTCATGCCATAGAAAATACATGTTCTGATGTAAAATGTCATGAGGAACCAAATAAATCTCTAAAAGTAGTTTTTATACTCAACTAGTGACCTAGATTTACAGAAAACGAGTAAACTTAGATAGAAAGTGCAGAAATCCACTTCTGGGGCCCACTTGGTGTGTGTTTGGGCTGAGTATTGTAGCTTTCACGTGCATAGGCTGCTCCTGGCGTTTAACTCCTGCTTTTGTGCCAGTTTGGGCGTTTAACGCCATAATAGGGTAGAAACTTGGCGTTAAACGCCAGTTTGCGTGATCTCAGCTTTGGCAAAGTATGGACTATTGTATATTGCTGGAAAGCCCAGGATGTCTACTTTCCAGCGCAATTGAGAGTGCGCCAATTGGGCTTCTGTAGCACCAGAAAATCCTTTTCGAGTGCAGGGAGGTCAGAATCCAACAGCATCTGTAGTCCTTTTTCAACCTCTGAATCAGATTTTTGCTCAGGTCCTTCAATTTCAGCCAGAAAATACCTGAAATTATAGAAAAACACACAAACTCATAGTAAAGTCCAGAAATGTGAATTTTGCATAAATACTAATAAAAACATTGTAAAAACTAACTAACTGCATGCTTGGGCGCCATTATTTTGTTAAAAAAAGATCTTTTTTCAATGAAAAAAGATCTTTTTTTATTTTTTAACGTGTTTGGCAAATTTCTAGTAGTAAAAGTAAAAGCACTAGTAAAATCAAAAAAAGATCTTTTTTGAGAAGCTGTAATTTACATCTTTTTTTAAAAGATCTTTTTTTTTTCTTAAAAAAAAGATGTTTTTCATGTAATAAATGAACAAAAAAGCACTTTTATATTGTTATACCCAAACATAATTGACAGATAAAAAGACCTTTTTACATGAGATATCCAAACATAAAATTACTTTTACTTCTCTATAAGATCTTTTAAAAAAAGATAACTCGAATAAAGATCTTTTTTCAAAAGCTCACCCAAACAAGCCCTAAAACATACTAAAAATTATGTAAAAACAGTGTCAAAAAGCGTATAAATTATCCGCTCATCAATGGACCAGATGCTTAAAAGATTGGCATGATATGAATATTATTGCTTCTTGGATGGGTATTCGGGCTACAATCAAATTGTTGTAGACCCTAAGGATCAGGAAAAACTTCATTTACTTGTCCATATGGTGTTTTTGCTTATAGGAGAATGCCCTTTGGATTGTGCAATGCACCTGCAACATTCCAAAGGTGCATGCTCTCCATCTTTTCGGACATGGTTGAGAAGCTCATAGAAGTATTCATGGATGACTTTTCTGTGTTTGGAAACTCATATTTTGATTGCCTAAGCCATCTTGCCCTTGTGCTAAAAAGGTGCCAAGAAACCAACTTGGTTTTGAACTAGGAAAAGTGCCATTTTATGGTAACTGAAGGGGTGGTCCTTGGTCACAAGATTTCAAAAAATGGCATAGAAGTAGATAAGGCAAAGGTGGAAGTAATTGAGAAATTGCCTCCACCTTGCAATGTCAAGGTAATCAAATGCTTTTTGGGACACACTGGGTTCTATAGGAGGTTTATTAAAGACTTTTCAAAGATTGCAAAACCTCTCTGCAACCTACTTGTTTCAAATACTCCCTTTGTTTTTGATAGAGAGTGCATGGTAGCCTTTGATGAGTTTAAGAAGAGACTATCCTCTGCACCTATTATAGCACCACCAAGCTGGGATCTTCCCTTTGAACTAATGTGTGATGCATCTGATTTTGCTGTTGGTGCTGTTCTAGGACAGAAGAAAGACAAGCTAGTACATGTTATTTACTATGCTAGCAAGGTCCTTAATGACAATCAAAGGAACTACACCACCATGGAGAAAGAACTTTTAGACATAGTCTTTGCTTTTGATAAGTTTAGATCATATCTTGTTGGCTCTAAAGTAATTGTATTCACTGATCATGCAGCACTCAAATACTTGCTTACCAAACAAGAATCTAAGCCCAGATTAATAAGATGGATTCTGCTGCTCCAAGAATTTGACATTGAAATTAAAGATAGGAGTGGAGCAGAGAACAAGATAGCTGACCATCCCTCAAGGATTCCACAAGAAGAAGAAGAGACACACCAAGTTACAGTAAATGAAAGCTTCTCTGATGAGTAGTTGATGATGATCCGAGTAGCCCCTTGGTTTGCAGACATAGCTAACTTCAAGGCTATTAGGGAACTACCAACCAACATCAACAAATACATAAGAAAGCTAGTCAAAAATGCCAAACACTACATCTAGGATGACTCCTATTTGTTCAAAAAGTGTGCTGAAGGAATCTTGAGAAGGTGTATCTCCTATGAAGAAGGTCAGGAAGTGTTGTGGCAGTGCCATGGATCTGCATAAAGAGGTCACTTCAGTGGAGAAAGAACAGCAGCAAAAGTGCTTCAATCCGGATTTTACTGGCCAACAATGTTCAAGGATGCCAAGGAATTGGTGTCAAGATGTGATGAGTGCCAAAGAGCTGGTAATCTAACCAAGAGAAATGAGATGCCACAGCAATTCATACTAGAGCTTGAACTATTTGATGTATAGGGGATTGACTTCATGGGACCCTTCCCAACCTCATACTCAAATAGTTACATATTGGTGGCTGTTGATTATGTCTCAAGATGGTTAGAGGCCATAGCCACTGCAACCAATGATAACAAGGTGGTGATAAGCTTCTTGAGAAGGAACATCTTCAGCAGATTTGGAGTTCCTAGAGCCCTCATTAGTGATGGAGGGACACACTTCTGCAACAAACAAATTGAGACACTCCTTCTTAGGTATGGATTCAAGCACAAGGTGGCAACTCCATACCATCCACAAACCAACGAACAAGCTGAAATTTCAAACAGAGAGCTAAAAAGAATTCTTGAAAAAACTGTTGGAAGCTCAAGAAAAGATTGATGATGCACTATGGGCCTACAGGATAGCCTACAAGACACCCATTGGGATGTCTCCATACCAACTGGTATATGGCAAGGCTTGTCACTTACCACTTGAGCTTGAGCATAGAGCATTTTGGGCTCTAAAAATGCTAAACTATGATGAGCAAGCTGCTAGAGAAAGAAGACTAATGCAACTCAATGAGCTGAAGGAATCTAGAAATCAAGCATATGAGAATGCAAAAATCTACAAAGAGAACACAAAAAGGTGGCATGATCAAAAGATAGCAAGAAGGGAGTTCACTGAAGGACAAGACTCAGAGAACTTTTACTGTCAATGGCCATAGACTTAAACACTACTTGGGAGGCTCCTTAGAGGAGCAGAGAGTGAGCTACAAGCTCAACTAAAAATGGAGAAGTGTCAAGCTAGTGACAATAAAGAAGCGCTAGTTGGGAGGCACCCCAACACTTTATCCTTTTTGATTTATTATTTTTCTTAGAAGTAGTTTAAAATTCATTGCTTTAGATATTTTAAGTTTCAGTTTCACATCTATGTTACATTACCAATTAGAATTAGGCTGCAATAGTAGGTTAGGAAGTTTAATACTAGCTTTGGTAGTTAGAATACTCTTACACCCTTTTATTTCTTTTTATTTTGGAATTGCAACTTGATGAATGCATTACTAATGATGAGTAAATGGGCTGAGAACTAGCTAAAATGCTAAGTTTGGTGTGGCCACTCACCCACTTAATCTAGGCTTACAGCCATTCTGATAACTTAATTTTGAAGAGTAAGCCTAGAGATTAAGTTTGGTGTGGCCACCACCAAGGATCACCTAGCAAGCCCAATTTCACCCAATTTGAAAGCACTTAATGTTTTAGGCAAAAGCATGAACGTGGTTTAATGTGTTCAGAAGAAGTTGGAAACAAAAGAAAATGAAAAGATTGGAGTTATTTCATCCTTATGAACATATTAAATACACAATGATGGAACCAATTTATTAAGATGCTAAAGGATTAAGTTTGGTATCCCAAGGGACACCCATCAGTTGCAATACGTATCACTCATGATAAGAAGGAATGTGAAGGAGTCTTTTGTCATTACTAATGGGTTTCAGTTTCATTTTCAGGAGAAAAGATGGGACCCACATGGTGAAGCAAGGAAGTCAAAGTGTACTTACACTTTGGAACTCAATACATGCAGAAGGCATAGTGAGATAAGAGTTGGCGCCTCTTCCCATGCTAGGCGCCACTCCCCAAGTGGAAAAATATTTAACCCTTTTATTTCCCACCATTCAAATCACACCCTTCACCCCTTATAAAAGCCTCACCTTCCCAACTCTTCTCCCACTTCAGAACCTCAATCGCACACAAAAGAGAATTCATACACCCTCCTTCTCCCCTTCTTTTTGGCTGCCATTACCTCCCTCTTCCCCTACTTCTTTTTATATTTTTTCTTGATTGGGACAATCAAGTCCTAAATTTGGTGTTGGAGCAAAACCTTGTTTTGCTTGCTCTCTCTTGCAACTTCCCCTTCCCCAATTTTTTTTTTGCAACCTCAAACACACTCTCTCAACCTAATGGCACCACCAAAAAGCTCAGCCTCAAAGAAAAGAAAAACCAAGGAACCAACCTCTGGATCCTCAAGCTCATCTTTTAATGAATACAAGTTTCTCTCCTCATTCAACCAAAATTAATTCAATGGTTGGGTGAGTGAGAGGGAGATCATTCTAGAAGTTAGGTTCCAATTAGGGAGGAATGAGCATCTTAAGATTAACATTGAGATCAACAATAGGGGCTGGGCACTCCTATGCAACCCACCAAGGAAGGTAGTAGAGAGTTTGGTGAGGGAGTTTTATGCTAACGCTGTGCCTCAACCAGGACAACACTATGGCTACATTAGCTATGTGAGGGGGAAGTCCATTGACTATAGTCCCTCCAGCATAGAGAGGATGCTAATGGTGAAGAGGACAAGCTCCACCCGGAGCTATGAAGAAAGAATGAAGCAGCAAGACCCTGGATTTGGTAAAATCCTGAATGAGATCTGTGTGCTTAATGTGCATTGGATAAATGATAAGGATGGGGTACCCAACCAATTGAGAAGAAGAGATCTAAGCCCCCAAGCTAGGGGATGGCTGGAATTTGTGAGGAGGTCCCTAATCCCCACATCCAACACTTCAGAGGTGACTAAGGAGAGAGCAATGCTCATATACAGCATCATGAGAGGTGAGAATGTCAATGTGAGGGAACTAATTGCCAACAACATTAACAAAGTGTTGAAAAACACCAATGACAACACAAAGTTGGCATTCCCCAGTATTATATAGAGGCTATGTGTAACAACCCTAGTTTTTGAAAATCAAATAAAATAGTTATTTGTGATTTATTTTATTTGTTGATAATTTTATATTAAGAAAATTATTTTACTAAAGGTAACTAAATGGAGTTTCATGATAATTGAAGTTTAAATTAATTAGAATTTTTATATAAACTTTATTAGATATTTGGTATGATTGAAATTATAATTTTGGTAATTGAAAAATAAGAAAGAATTGTATAATTTAATTTAAATAAATTCTATTTTTAATGAATTATGTTATTAATTTGAACTCCTAGAAATTAATTTAGTAGAAATGATTAGTTTGATTTTTATAAATGCTTTAAGTTTACGTCAATTAATATTTATGTACCATTTTTATTATAATTAATTATTTTATAAATTGAAATTAAAGTTTCAGAGATAGAAAAATAATAGAGATTTGTATGATTTAATCTAGAAAATTTGATATTTGAATTTAAATTGTACTTTACAAAATATAATTAACTTGTTCATTTTATAATGTAAATTAGAAATAATTGAGTGAACTTAGCAATATGTTGATAAATAATGTTCCTAAATATTTTTAAGAGAGTATATTTGATTTTAAAATTATCCTACCCTCCAATTTTATCAAAATTTCTATTCATATCTATCCATATTCTTTTATAAAATCCCTAATTTCTAACACTAATTCCCAAATCAACCTCAGAAACCCTAATTTCCCAAATTGGAAACCCTAACCCTAAATTCCCCATCAGAGACCCTAACCCCCTCCTCTACACCACGTAGCCGCAGCCTTACCCTCCCTCAACGCAACAAACACACACGCGCAGAGAGGAGACTGGAGGAAGAGATAGCGCCGGCGGAAGGGAAGAAGAGTGTCGCCGGCCTGGTACCACCGTCGTCGCCACCACCATGTCTTGCCTGCGCCGTCGCCTCTACTGAGTGGTTGCCTTCAAGCGTGAAGGGTAGAAAGGAGAGAGCCTGCGTCCGAGAGAGAAGAGATGTTGTCTGCCGTCGCTGTCGCCACCCTAGAGCTCGCCGTCGAGCTACTTCATAGCGCCGTCCCGTCCACGGAGCCACAAGCTTGCGTTACTGCCGATCCGTCCACAAGCCTCAGTCGAGGAAACATAATCGCGAAGAGAGAGAGACGCAGGAAGAGAAGCCCGCGACCAGCTTGTCGCTGTCAGCGCTGCGGGTTGCCGTCGCCATCCTTGCGAGCTGCCACCGCGTCGCCGTTACTGAGCTGCAGTGCCGCCGTTGTCGCACCCTGCTGCTGCTGCATCTCACCAAGCCGCTGCTAGAGGAAGAAGGCTCGCCAGTTCTACCTCTGCTTCTAGTTTCTGGAATCTGAGAAGAAGCCACCGCCACTACTGGAACTGTTGGTTTTGTTGCTCTGTCCTTGCTCTAGATCCACTCTGAGCCGTTACCATCGCTGTTTGGCTGACACTAAGGCTTTCCACTGCCACCGGAGCTGCTCAGGACCACCACTATGGCTGCCATAGGAACAGAACGGGTGCCAAAGTCTGACACAATGCCGCTGTTGTCGATTAGAGATGCCAAAACTACCGCTGCTGCTGTGGATTTGGAATACTGGGTGTGTCGCATTTAAATTCTGCAAATTTCGACACTTTGAGGTAGGGGATTTAACGTTTCTAATTTAGAATGCCTACAAAGTTATTTGGATAAGTGCAAATGGTTAAGAATTTCTTAATTGACATGAATGATTTGAAATGCACTTGAACTTAGTCAGTTGTTGTGATTATTCTGAGCTGTGATTAAATTTAGATGCTGTTGTGAATAATGATTAATTTAGTATAGTTTATTAAATTGAAATATGCCGAGTTAATTATTGAAAAGCTGTGGTATGGATAACTGATGAATTGAGTTTTGATTATTGCTGTGAATGTAATTAGTTTTGTTGTTATGAGAGACTAATTGATAGAAATAAGCTTGGTTTGAGGTTGTGAAATTTGGAGTAAGTTTGATGATGTTTTAGTGCTTCAATTGGATTATTGAATTCAGGTTAAGGCTACGAATGTCTTTGGGCTTTGTTGTGAGTGTTTGAAGTTGTAATTGATATTGTTTTCTCTGATATGGATGGAATTCAGTTGAATTATAACTGTAGTTGGTGATTGATTTGATGATTGTGCGTACTGTATGTTGTAAGGGATAGAGTAAATGGTGTTACTTTTGTTGCTGAGCTTGCTGGTGTGAATTGATGAGTTATTGTGTGTTTGAATGATGATGAGTGTATATGGAAAATTATACTTGGCATAGTGTAGAAAAGAAAAGGTTTGATGATGCTTAAGTACTTGACATCGTGTGAATTATTGATTCTGGGTTCTTGGGCTGTGTTGGCAATGAAGACAATTTTGAATAACTGGAAAGAGGTTAAACGTGTGATTTTGGAAGGGTTATAAGTTCAAATGTGGTTTTTGATAAGTAAGGTTGTTGAAAATGCTTAAGGCAGAATTTCTGCATACATGACAGTAGAAAGAATCAATTTCTGGGAGCATCCCATGTCATATACATGAATGAAACTATTTTTGCATGAAACCTTACTGTGTTTTGAGCATCTCATAAAAAATTCAGAATTTATTGATGAGTATTTTGGGAGAAATGAATTTTTGAAGATTGATGGTTTCTGCAGAAAATTCTGTTTCTTTACTGCAGAAGCACCAACTTACAACTCACTTAACTTTCAATTCTGGTAAGTATTTGAGCTGAAACTAACGACATTTTCAAGATTCCTGTGTCCACAATCTTCATTTTAAATTTCATGTCAATATCCTATTTAACCAAGTAGATATGTTGAAAAGAGTATGGATAACTCACTGGATTTTCGAAACCGAATTCTAAAAGGCATGGCTGTGTTTCTCACTTCATAACTTTTTCATATGAGATGGTATTAATCTGGAATTTGATTCAATAAAAAGCTAAAAGAGTCTTCTTTGAGGTCGTGAATTTTGAAAAGCATTGGGTGAAAACTGGATTTTTAAGGAATTTATCAAACTTACTACTTGCTGCTGTTTTTCTGCATTTTCTTAGGAAACAATAACAGAATTTTAAGAGAGATGGTACAAGTTTTTATTGTGACCAAATTACCTCAACACCAAGTTTCTTGGAATACTAGTTTATTGAGTTTAATTTTGAAAGAATCCTATGATAAGTGAAAGTTAGTTACGAATTGATGAGGTGAAAGTTGAATTGATGGGTTATGTGGGAATTGTGGGTTATGACCGAACTGTTGGCTATTGTAAATTGTGAATTTTCTGACTGATTTGAGAACCTCTTATTTGGTAGTTGCTGAGGAAAAGGGGAGACTTGTTGAGAAAGAGGGAACCCGTAAGGGTGGCTAAGTCCGAGTTTTAGGGGAGGTGCTGCCGAAATTTTATAAAATTTGAGGTTTTATTTGAGAAGTTATTTTAGAAGATTTGGATTTGAAAAATGATTATTTAAGTTTTATTTGGTTACTTCTAATGAGAGGTTATGTTTTGAAAGGTGTTTAATGAAATTAAAATAAATGATTTTCTTGAGTCTTTTGATAGAGGACTAAACTGAAAAATAGTTTTAAAGTTAGCTTGACTCAAGGTTGCTAAAGCAGAGATTATGAACTGAATTGATGATTGAGATTTTTGCGAACGAATGCTTGAGAAAGTTAAGAAAGGTTTAAGAAAATATGTTAAGGATTCAAAGGGAAAAGAGAATGGGGAACTGATATATGGATTGTTGAGTTTTAGAAAGGAAAATGAAAAGTGATAAAATACGGGAAAATCCCAAGAATTGCTAGTTGTTTAACTATGGGGAAAATCCATGAATTGATAATTGGTAAAATTCGGGAAGTACCCACGAACTGAATGATCATTGATCTTGGGGAAAACCTATAGATTGTTATTTGTTTTATATGCGGGAAAAACCCATGGACTGATAATCATTGATTACGGGAATAACCCATGAATTGTTGTATGTTGATCTCGGGTATAGCCCATGAATTGAAGATCAATGTTTGCTGTGTATTGATCTCAGGTATAACCCACGAACTGAAGATCGCTATGTTATTGTGTATTGATCTCGGGTATAACCCACGAACTGAAGATCTCTGTTTTGTTTGTGAATTGATCTTGGGGATGCCCACGAACTGAGCATCACTGTTTCCCCTTGTGCGTATATTATGGGGTCGGGCTTTGCTCCGACTGCCGGTAGTCACAAAGGAGTGGTATTCTTACCACCGACATATATGCACTAAGGACACAAAGGGAAGCCATATCTGGGACTTGTTCCTAGGTAATGTCGGGCTGCAGGGTGTAAACCGACACGTGAGCTCATGGCCTGCTTAGGACAGACATGCATCATATTGTTTGTGCATTTGCATTTGGTTGTGTTTCCTTGTTTTGCTTATCTGTGGTTGTGTTATTGTGATTTACTGGTATGTTGAACTGAATCTCTTGTTTGTACTATTAGTTATTGAAAGTATTAAAGTGATTAAGAATCGACTTTTGATTGATAATTAATTATGTGGTTGAAAGATGGTTAATGTGACTAGTTTTATATTTAAAATTTGTTGAGTTTAGCAATTTTGAAAGGCGTAATTAATTAGCTAAAGTAAAACCAAGAGCATTTTTCAAAAAGTTCATATAAAGATATAGTTTCCTGGGATATGTTAATTATTTGCATTCTATTTCATTACTTTTACGGCATTCCCATTCCCTACTGAGAACGTGTGGTTTGTTCTCACCCCAAATCTTCCACCCTTTCAGTGACACATGTTCAAAGACTCAGTTTAAAGTTGCGGGCAATTCTAGAATTTATTTACGAGTTAACTTTATGACTTGAGATTTTTTCATAGAATTCCCTCGCCCATACTGCTTAAGGTTTTTATTTTATGCAGAGGGATAGGAGTTGTACCTGAATTTTATTTAAATTCTTTTGTATAATATTACTATTATTAATAATTATGTGATTATTATTACTTGGTGATGTTTGCTATATGATTTTAATTAATAAAAACAAAAAATTTTCTGGTATTTTTACTAAAATTGAATCGCGATATCGAACTAAAGGCTTAATAGTAAATAGTTAATAAGGAAAACAGGTCAGTAACGCCTTACTTTTGGTACGATCATGACGTATTGGAAGTTGGGTCGTTACACTATGTGATGAGGCTGGAGTTGAAAAGATCATTGATGAGGTTCTAGTGAAGCAAGACAAATTCATAACTGCCAAGAAGATGGCCAAAGTGGTAGCTGTTAACCCACTTCAGAGAGCCAGAGAACAAAGAGCTCATGCTCATAGGCCACATGTGCAACAACAACAACAAGAAGAAGAGGCAGAGAGCAACCTCACTTTCTAGCACTTCAACCACCACCACCACCACACTACCAATACCAACAATTTCCAGAGGGATTTAACTGGGAACAACTGCAAAGAGATGTACACCAAATGAAGGGAGACCTACATCACCTAAGAGAAGATGTCAATCAACTCAAGGAGACTCAGCAACAACATTGGAGCCAAGTGAACCAAAACATACAACAACTCCAAGGGGGTTTTGAGAACCTCAAGGAGCAGCAAGACCAGATTAACTGGGGAGAGATGCAAGGCAGCCTGGGAATGATTTTGGAATGACAATTACAACAAATGGGGAGCCTTGCTGAATTCAGACACCTTTATGAAGCAAGAACTGTAGCTATAGGGGAATATGATTGCTATGCACAAAAAAAGTTAAGCTACCTGTGCAATGCAGTAGCTAACATGAACCCCAAATACCCTACCTATATGCAGAAACTGGAGGAACTCGGCACAAGGCAGGAAGAAATAGCATACCAGCACAAGGAAAATGTGAAATCCTACATGAGAAGGCTAGGATTTTGGAAGCCCAAGGATGCTAAGGCACAAGAAGGTTCCTCCAAGCAAGATGAAGGTGGCTCCTCTCCTTCCAAGAAGAAGGACAAAGGAAAGGAGCCAATGAACTGAAGATAAAGCTGCTCATGGTTGTTGAGTCCCATGGTTGACACTCTCTAATTTCTGAAATCATGTTTAAGCTTTTGTTTGATTTACTTTCTGTCAGAATAAATAATCATGCTAGGATAGTTTATGCTTTCTGCTTAGTTTTATTTCATGTTTGAAGTCTTTATGAGTCCTTTAGATTACAAGAAAGAAAATGCAATGTATTTCAAGTCTTCAACTTCAACATAAACAAAGTAGAGCTTGTTTCCATAAGAGTTACTGTGAGTTGTACAAAAATAGGAAGCAAGAGAAACCAAGGCCAAGATAGATCATTCAACAGACTAAGAAACAAGAAACTAAGTGTAGAACCTTGAATGAACTAAAAAGAGAATGAGTCATGGAAAGCAACTAGTCTTAGAAGGTATAACAAGAAAAGGTTAAGGGGTGTTCCTTGAATATCCATAGAACCAAGAAGTAGTAAGTAATAAAGACCCAAGGCTCTGAGTATCAACTACTGGGATGGGAAAGAAACATAAAAGCTCCAAAAAAGCTCCAAAAAGAGTTAAAGATCCTAGTAGATGCTTGTGGTGAAGAGTTGTCAAGAAGAGACCTGGGCAAGTAGATTCTTAGGGGTTTTTCAATACCCAGTACCCTAAAACCAACTGTTTTGGGAGTGCTAATTGAAAGCTTAATTAAAGGGTTGTCTTGAGACAAAACACTTAGAGTCGTGGTCAAGAAAGCACAACCAAAGAAAAAGCAAAACAACTCTTACTACTTCAAGGTGACAATCAATAGAAAGGACCACTAAAGCCTATACTTAAAAGAACCCTCAAAGACCTAAGAGTTTTTCATGACATTAAAACATTGATACATGTGTTGAAAACTTAGTCTTACCCTTATTCATGTTTCATTCATTCAAGGCCAAGGCCTCAATTTATGAAAGACCCACTCACACTGATTTGCTTGGGACAAGCAAAACTTAAGTTTGGTGTTGTGATGACTTGCATCATCTACCCCTCTTTCTTGCATAAAGAGGACCATAAAAGAGCACAAATCTCATTTGATCATTGCAATTCATGCATTATTTGATGAACATTATGGTACATTACTTTGAGATGAGTTGTGCTGAATTTCAGGTGAAAAAAACATCAAAAATGGGAAGAAAGCAACAAAGAAGCTGAGCATGTAAAACTGGCGTTCCACTTGGAGCAAGCACCACAAAAATGAACTAGCATGCCACGCCAGGAGCTAGGCATGGCACGCCAGTACTAAATTCCAGAGAAGAATTCTCAAGTATTCACAAGGGCGTGGCACGCCAGACCCTGGGCGTGCCACGCTAGTACAAAGTTCCAGAGAGCAACAATGGAGGACACAAAAGGGGCGTGGCACGCCTAACCCATCACTTACTATGGGCATGCCACTTGAGCCAAAGGGCGTGGCACGCCAGCCCATCACTCCAGAAGAACCATCACTGTGGCGTGCCACTTGGTATCGAAGGCGTGGCACGCCAACCCCAATAAGTCACTTGGGTGTGCCACTTGAGGAACCAGGCGTGGCACGCCAAGCTTGAGAAGTCCACAAATGTATGGGCGTGCCACTTGAACAGCATGGGGTGGCATGCTGGTACAAAATTCCAGAGAAGGGGGTTGAAAGCCATAGAGGTTTGGGTGTGCCACTTGAGGTCAAAGGTGTGGCACGCCAGGCTATCATTCTCACTTTGGCGTGCCACTTGAGCAACCAGGCGTGGCACACCAATGCACAAAGAGGCCAAAGCAAGAGCTGGGCGTGCCACTTGGTATCGAAGGCATGGATCGCGAGTCCGGGAATCTCACTATGGCGTGCCACTTGAATGCTGGGCGTGGCACGCCAGTTGCTGAAGCCAAGGCAAGATCAAGGGCGTGGCACGCCAGCCTCTAGGCATGGCACGCTGGTACAAGTTTCCAAAGAGGATGAAGGAGGCCAAATACATGGGGCGTGCCACTTGGTGTCGAGAGCATGGAACGCCATCCACTATTCCTCACTTAAGCATGCCACTTTGAGTTCGTGGCGTGGCATGCCAAACAGAGGAGTCACTTGTTCAAAAAGGGGGCGTGGCACGCCAGACCTTGGGCATGCCACGCTAGTTCAACCTTCCAAAGAGCTTGATCAAGCGCGCAACAAGGACGTGGCACGCCAGACCCTGGGCATGCCACGCTAGTTCAAATTTTCAGAGGCAAAGAGAAGTGGAAAAAGGCTGGGGCGTGCCAGTTAAGCTCGAAGGCGTGGCACGCCATGCTACATGGGCATTAAAAGACCCTGGGCGTGCCACTTGAGCTCGAAGGCGTGGCACGCCAGGGATGTTATTGAAGAAGGGTGTGCCACTTGAAGGACTGGGCGTGGCACGCCAAGCCAGAATTGAGGAAGCATGTGACACGCCACTGGAGCGCCAACCACATGCCAGCTGGGAAGTCAGGCTTATTGAGTTCCTTTTTCCTTCCAAAATGTAATTTTCTTTTTTCACTTTTGTAATTCTTTTATTTTTAGCTAGGAGTAGTATAAATACCCCCAAGAAGTACTGAAGAGGGGGTTAAGTAGTTAGAGAGATGAGTTTTGGATTCACTTTTACACTTTATCATCTTCTTCACTTTGGAGTACTCTTCATTTAGCTTTGAGTAGCTAAATTCCCTCTCATTGAGAGAGGGAGCTCTGTTATACTTAATGGATTGATGATAGTGAAATTCTTCTTCTCTTCATCTTCTTTTTGATTTGCTAGAAGGAATTTTGTTTCTAATGCTTAGTGTTCAATTATCTTGGAAAAGAGATTGAATGCAAATTGGGTTTCATGGGAAACTTGGGAAAGGAAACATGAAACCATGCTTGAAATCCCTTCTCGCACATGAGTAGGATCTGGGTTTTGGTGTTTGGATATGGTGACATATAATCCTCCCTCTACTTGGACCTATGATGATGTGTGGTATAATCAGGGACCAAGCATATTTCTCTTCATGAGCAATTAGACCAAGGAATTGGCTATTGATCAAGATCTGAGAGATTGAGTCACCAAGGGATTGGGGCTCAATCAATCATGATTGCCAAGAGGTCAATGACTTGCATGATTGAAGAGGATATAAGATGAATTTGATCCAAAGAGACAACATCTCCTGATCTCAATGAATTTCCCCATTCTTATCTATCCCTTTCTTTATAGTTTACTTTTACATTCAGCAATTTCACATTCCCATTTACATTCAAGTCATTTATAATTCTGCACTATGCATTTTGCTATTTCCATTTATGCACTTTATTTCTTTCCTTTACATTCTAGCCATTTACATTTCAGCCATTTATAATTCTACAATTGCAATCTACTTGTTCCGCTTGACTAATTCATCAATCAATTAAAACTGCTTGAATTTTCCAATCTCTGTGAAACGATCCCACTCCATTGTGGGTTATTACTTGACGATAATTTTGGTGCGCTTGCCAAAAAGAACTGATTCACCATCTTTGAATGGGGGTGTGAATTGGAATCATTAGTACGCATCACGCACGCGCACGCGTCGTTGTGCGAACTCCAATTTACGCGCACGCGTGAGCCATGCGTGCGCGTCGCTCCTCGCTAGTTGTCTTCTTTATTTCTTGTGCTACTTCCATTTTTGCAAGCTTCATCTCCATTCTCTAAGCCATTCCTGCCCTATAAAGCCTGAAAACACTTAACGCACAGATCACGGCATCAAATGGTATAAAGGGGAATTGAAAATATACAATTTAAGGGCTTAGGAAGCACGTTTTCAATTGTAGCACTAAATTGGGAAGGAATTGTAAAATCATGCAAATTGTATGAATAAGTGTGCAAAGGCTTGATAAAAGCCACTCAAATCAGCACAAGATAAACCATAAAATAGTGGTTTATCAATCTCCCCACACTTAAACATTAGTATGTCCTCATGCTAAGCTCAAGGAGACAAAAGAATGAATAGAGGAAAGTAAGACTCATGAGATGCAACCTATTAGTGCAACTATATCATGAGATGATTCTGTCTTACTTGGTCAAAAGTAAATAAGCTCTTCAAGATAAACATAATCAGATTCCACTAATTCAAATCATACAATAAGAGACAAGTAAACTTGTAAGAAGATAGCTCATGAAAGCAGGGAATATAGAATCAAGCATTGAACCCTCACTGGTAGTGTATATGCACTCTAATCGCTCAAGTGTCTAGGGTTAATCACTCTACTCTTCTCTAGTCATGCTTTCTAGACTTTGTTCTTCATCTAACCAATCAACAAAAATTTAGTATACCAATGCAAACATCATGAGGTCTTTTCAAGGTTGTAATGGGGCTAAGGTAAAGGTGAGGATATATGTATGGCCAAGTGAGCTATAATATGAATCTTTGACTAACCTAAGCTCTCACCTAACACACACACTCTCTATGTAATTCCAAAATCATGCCTAGCTACCCAATATTCCCATTTTTTGCATCACATACTCATGCATCAACTTTTCTTTAATTTTTTTCACATATGCATTGATCTTTTATTAAATTTAACATTGGGGTAATTTTGTACCCTTATTTATTTACTTGTTTATCTGAATTTTTTTATTAAAAATATAAAAGCAAACATAACATATCAAAGCATATGGATTTTTTTTTTTTCTGGTCTCACATGAGTAGGTACCCAAATTTCCAATATTTTTGTCAATACAACACAACACTTTCATCAACCCAAGTTCCCACAGTTCCCCACACTTAATTGACACACAATATCTAACTTAAGCTAACCAAAGATTCACTTAGGGTAATTAATTATTTTTCCGCTTGAGGCTAGTGATGTGGTAAAATATAGAACAAAAGGGGATTAAAAGGCTCAAAGTGGCAAACAAAAGTAATTGAAAGGGTAGGCTATTTGGGATGAGTGAGCTAATAACAAATAATGGCATCAATCATATGCAAGCATGTAAATATACTAAACAGTGGACATATAGAATGGAACAAAATATAGATTACAATCATAGAGAAGAAAACACATAAGAATAAAATATTATGGTTAAATAGTGTAACCATGTAATTAAGCTCAAATCTCACCGACTATAATTCATGTTCCAATTTACAGTCTTCAAACCAGTTTAACACAATTTATCAATTTAAATTAGTGAAATGCTATAAAAAGGGTCTTGAAAGGAGACTCATTACTTTAACCAAGCAAAACATACATGCAAACAATTATTAACATGCAATCTATCCGGTCTAACAAAAGAAAAAGTCAAATATTGGTGTTAAGAGAAAAAAGTTACCTCCGGAAGTCAAGGACTGACCTCCCCACAGTTAAAGCTTGGCACGGTCCTCCGTGCCATCAGTAAGGAGCAAGGGAGGGTTGGAAGCGTCGCTTCCAGTGTCTGGTTTGCCTTGGCTGCCTGCGCTACTGGATGAAGGGGAGTCTGGGGTGTCCTTTAGTTCTGGAGGTGGGTGTGTACCAACTATGAGGTCCTTCAGGTAGTTGTATCGGCGCTTGTTATGGCGCTCCATTTGCGCCATTCGCCGGTCTTGCCGGTCAAACCTCTGAAGGATCTGTAGGAACATCTGATGGATGGATGGTGCTTGTGGTGTGGATGATGGTGGAGCAGAAGAAGGAGGAGTATCTAAAGATGAACCTGCAGGCCAGCTCACAGAGGGAACTGACAGCCTGATGTACTTCCCATTCGGGACATACTGGTCGTCTCTAGGGATGATGACCTTCGTGTCGCCTGCCCGAGAGGACACACCTGCTGCAGAGACTAAATCTGAAACCAAGTCGGGGAAAGGCAGGTTACCCGCTATCTGTACGTGTCCCATGGCTTGCCAGATGTGTCGGGGCAGGTTGAGGGGTTGCTCTGTCAGGATGCACCAGATGAGGACAGCCATGTCTGCTGTGAAGGTCGACTCGTGAGTGCTCGGAAAGACATAGTGGGACATAATTTCTTCCCACACGCGAGCCTCCAGGGTGAGTGACTGGGCGGAGATGCTCTTGGGTTTTGAACGATGCTGCCCGTAGATCCACTTGCTACCAGGATGGGCTATAACTCCAAGTACGATATCCCAGTCGAACTGATACATCTGGCACTTATGAGATGTGATAAACCACTATTTTATGGTTTATCTTGTGCTCAATTGAGTGGTTTTTATCAAGTCCTTGCCCACTTATTCATATAAATTGCATGGTTTTTACAATTTCCTTCCTGATTTTGTGCTATGATTGAAAACATGCTTCATTGCTCTTAAATTTTCTATGTTTAATCCTCTCTTATTACCATTCAATGTATTGATATGTTTGTTAAGTATTTTCAGAGATTACAGGGTAGGAATGGCTTAGAGGATGGAAAGGAAGCATGCAAAAGTGGAAGGAATACAAAAAGTTGAAGAAATTGCTAAGCTGTCTAGCCTGACCTCTTTGCACTCAAACGGTCATAACTTGAGCTACAAAGGTCCAAATGAGGTGGTTCTACTTGCGTTGGAAAGCAAACGTCCAGAGCTTCAAAATGATATATAATTTGCTGTAGTGGCCATACATCTAGTTGATGCGAACGTGTGCTTCACACGGACGTGTCGAAGTGACAAAAAATAGCGTGGCAGATTTTGCAACCAGCGATTTCTGGGATGTTTCTGACCCAGTTTTTGGCCCAGAACACACAGATTAGAGGCTATAAAGTGGGAGAATCCATCCATTCAAAAAATACAACAACTCATACAAAATTCAATAATTCACAATTTTAGGTTTTAGATGTAGTTTTAGAGAGAGAGAGGTTCTCTCATATCTCTTATGATTTAGGATTAGGATTAGGATTTAGGATTTCTATTATGATTAGAATTTCTTCTTCTCAATTTCCAGGTTCAATGTTCTTTTAATTTAAGATTCTTATATTCTGCATTTATTCCATAGTATTTTACCATTTAAATCTATTATTTGTTTAATTGTTTCCAATTGAATTTTAATTACAGTGTTCCCTTTTTATTCCCTTTTATGGTTTATGAAATTGGAGTCCATGTCAATGGAGTAGGCTCCCAACTTGATTTTGGAGTTGATTAATATTTGGAGACCCTTGAGTTGGAATACTCAAGAATTAATTGGTAATTGGAAGTTGTTGGCTAGCACTCTAGTTACTAACGCTAATCCTTCCCAAGGGAGAGGATTAGGACTTGTGAACAGAAGTTGGCTCCCAACTTAATTTTCCTTTATTTAGTAAAGGATAACCAAGTAGAAACAACAACCTATTACTGTTAATCTTGAGAAATCCAACAAGGATAGAACCTCCAATTAATCTTTTCCGGGTCAACGCTTTTAATTTAATTACATAAAATCACTTATTTATTTTTATTGCTTTAATTTATAATTATATCTGTGCCCATTGCCCAAACTCCAAATTCCCTAGAAAACTCATAACCAATAATAAATCACACTTCCCTGCAAATTCCTTGACAAGACGACCCGAGGTTTAAATACTTCAGTTATAAATTTTATTGGGTTTTGTTACTTGTGACAACCAAAGTTTTTGTACGAAACGATTTTTTGCTGGTTTAGAAACTATACTTACAACGCGATTATAATTTTATTAAAATTTCTTTACTAGTGGAAAATCAGTTCATCAAAATGGCACAGTTGCCGGGGAATTGCAAGCGTGTACCTTATTATTGGTTATTGTAAATATTTACTTTTAAATTGATTTTTTCGAAAAAAAAAATTTAGATTTTTATTTTAAAATTTTTTATTTTATCTTATCTTAGTTTTAAATTTCAAAATTCAAATATTTTTCAAAAATCATATCTTTTTCAAATTCAAATTTTAAATTTCAATTAAATGTCAAATTCAAAATTCAAAATTTAAATTTAAAATTTAAAAAATCAAACCTTTTCAAAATTTTAATCTTCTTCAAATCTTTATCTTATATTGTTGACTTTTTTCAAAATTCAAATTTCAAAATTTATAATTCAAAATTTAATTTTCAAATTCAAAAATTTAAATTTCAAAACCTTTTAATTTAAAAACTTATCTTCTCTTACCTAACTTATCTTATCTTTTTTTTTAATCTTAAAAATCTTTTTCAAACCTTTTCTCTTATTTTATTTTATTTTATTTTATTTTCCTTTGCTTGTTTATTGTTTTTGTTTTTATTTTTTATTAGTTACTATGAGTTCTCAGCCCCATCGCTTTGAGTTTGGTTCTAATGCTGTTAAAAGGAATGGAAGCTATAACAGGAACATGCATCAAGGTCAAAACAATCAAAGATGGAAGGAGTCACGAGGATCTGATCAACCCTTTAGGCAACAACACCCTCCAAGATACCATGGACCACGACCATTTCACAATGCATGCCAATACAATAGTTATGGTGGACCTTCTCGTGACAACAAACCCCCACCAGTTTACTATCGTCAAGAGTCATTCCGAGGTGCGTACCAAGATGATAAATATGGTGGACCCCCTTGTAGTTACCAACAAGCTCCATCATATGCCAATGAACCACCTCCTCAACATAGCTTTGAACCATTACACTGACAAGCCAACTACCACCATTCACCTCCATATGACCCTAACTCTTATCCACCTCAATTCCAACCCAATTACTCCCAAGAACCACCACTTCCCTATGCACCATGTCCATATCCATCAACCCAAGAATCAAAGGAGCGTCTCAAGGAAACAGTGAATAAATTTCATGCAACCCTTCACCAATTGAATCAAGCGATAAATCGATTACCTTGCCGACGTTCGGAAACTCAAGGAACCCCCATGGCTTCATGTGGACAATCTAATGAAGAACGTAGCATGAAGGAGATATTAGAAACTTCAGTGGACAGAACGGAGCATGATTTTGTACTAGAACAAGTGGAGGAAGCTGTAATTATCGAAGAAGAAGAATTGGTTGAAGACTTAGGAGATGCTGAACCTCCATGGGAAAGTCAAGTTAAAAAGCCTCCTTCAAAGACGTTTGAAATTGATGTTGAGGAGGGTGTACAACCTCCGAGGCATATCATGGTTGAAGACTTTGAAGGGGATAATCAAGAGATGGATTCAATCATTGATGAATTCTTATCTACAATTGAATCCTCTCCCATTGGACTTGATATGGAGATTAAAGAAGAAGAAGCACAACCTCCCATTCCCTTAGTGGACAATGAAGAAGAGATCAAATTGGAAGAAAGCTTCCAAGAGGAAGAGGTTGATATTGAAGAAGCTTACAAAGAGGTGGATGTTGTCAAGGAAGAACCCAAGGGAATGGAACTGGAAATCACCTTGCCAAGGTTGTTGGAGACCTCTCCCCCAAAGCCTTCACCATCCATCCCTTCATTCAAGTGGGTAAATCTTTCCTCTCTAAGCTTAATTAGCTCACTTGAATATGCTTTACTTGAGACAGATGGTCAGCTTAGAGCTCTTTGTGGCTTTAAGAGTAAGAGGGAGATAGTTAGTGGTTGGCAACACAATCCTAGGTTCATTATGGTAGGAAGCTCACGGCTGAATTATCATGGTTGGAAGAATACTAAATTGTATGGGTCTAGGAAGCTGTTTGGATGCCTCAGTGAGAATTCGGATTGCTTACCACCCGGTTGGAACAAAGATGGTCAACAAGAAGACGGGTGCAAAAGCAAAGTTTGGAAGCCCTTAATTCAGTCTAGAAATCAACACTCATGGGGCCTTGTCACTTACTTTAGATTGCTTGACGGCTGTATGCACCTAGTTTGGGATCCCGGAGGCAATTGGAATTACAAAAATTGGTGGGGATTCAAGGATCAGTACAAGCACAAGCCACCATGAAAAGGAGCTCACCAAATGTCCAACTTAAGGACTTTAACTAAAAGTGCTAGGTGGGAGACAACCCACCATGGTATAATCGTTCCTTTTTTATTCTTAATCTTATTTTATTTTATTTTTTTCATTCATAATCTTTGCATATAGTCTACATTCACATTTGCATTCGCATTCTGCATAAAAAAAAATGCACGCAATGCGTAAGCGTTGCTGACGCGTCCGCGTCATAGGTGCGTTCTTAAGAAAAGAGAATTGAACAGAAAGTCATGCGAAAGCGTGGCTGGAGGCGTGCCTTAGGCATAACCATGCCCACGCGACCACGTCAATGACGCACTCACGTCGTTTGCGAAAAAGAGCCTCCCACGAGACCGTGTCACCCACGCGAACGCACAACTTATCCAGATCAGCGCCAACTATCTTATCTTTTCTCCCCCAAATCCTAATTCTTTCTTTCCCTTTCTTATTTCTTTCTTCTCCCTTCTTTATTCTTTCTTCTTTCTTACTTCATCTCTTTAACTTCTCATCCTTCTTCACTTTCATTCTATTTTACTTAATTTATTTGCATACTTTCATTCATTGCATTTTAATTTTGTGCATATTTTTATTTTCTTCTCTAAATTTATTATTCTTCCATTGGTGTTAAATTTTCCTATTCAAATGTTGCATCTTTTCTTGAAATATTTTGGTTCTTAGTGATTTGTTTTACACTGTGGGATGATATTAATTATCTGCCAGTGCCAATTTTTTATGATACTTGCACTCTATTTGCATTGACATGAACTTATATTGATACTTTCATTACCCACACTATTCCCCTTTATTACAAATTTTGCACCACTGGTATGCCATGTGCTTCTATTGTTTTCTCACTTGCATGTTGTAGCTACCATGTAATTGAGACCCTCATTATTTGGCATTAACCCACCCAGACTTTATTTCTCTTTACTTCTGGGTTACTTTTTCTTCTTTTTCCTCTTCTTTCAGACTGGCCACCGAGAAAGGAAAAAGGGAGAAACTTCTATATGGGATAACAAACAAGTCCATCTGCACATTCTCTAGAGAAAGAGCAGCAGTTATAGCTCGCAACCCGTCCACTTGCACATCTTAGCATGCACCGAGGACGGTGCAATCTTTAAGTGTGGAGAGGTCGATACTGACTTCCAGGGGTTAGTTGTAACGACCCAATTTTCAGTACACCTAGGACATACCAGAAACTGAGTGCTACCAATTTTTCATCCTATATATTATCTATTATTTGTTATATGAGCCTGATTCGTTGTTAAAAGCGTAGTTAGTTAGCGAGGTACTTTTTTTTTTTTTGAAAACATTTGGATTAATAGACGGAATCATTCATGATCAACTCACAGCTGATAATAGATAAAACAGTTATAAGCAACCACACATAAATACATCACAAGTAGCTAGCAACATTCAGTTATCCAGCCTTTATTAGAGTATAGACCTTTAGTTAGAACACCCCTAGATATAGCTAGATAATATCTATATACATATATATACATACAGCATCCCAGGCCCTGACCTGTTCAAGAGGTCCCTAAGCTGGCACTTAGGCTAGCCCAGACTTTATACTCACCTAGTCCCTCTAAACTACTAAAGCGAGGGAAAGTACGTTATAGGTCTTCAAAACTCAAGTAAGGTGGAACGTCATCAAAAGATAGAACATCATCTGCTACTCCTCTGCACGATCAGACTTTTCCACAGGACGTCTCTCTGGTACCTCATGAAGTAGCCACACAATAGGAATCTCGTACACAGGATTTAGGTTAAAGTGCGCATACGAACGGGGTGCAGACGTTGGCTGGTCTCACAGTATATACATATAATCAGAGAACGATATTCACCCTAGACTCAGAAGACTATCTAGATCAGAATCCTCTTCTTGCGAACAGTCATCAGCGAACTATGGTAAGGTACTCTTACTTCCATCTGAAGGGGGAAGGGAGAGAGAAGGGGTAAGAACTGGGGAGTTCTTAGTAGGGCCGAGGTTATTAGTTACGTTCATTAATTCTATGTTATTTCACAGATGAATAGCAGAATATAGTGAAGTAGTAAACAGAAGATGCAGATAAATAGAGAAATTAGAGAAAACAAAAAGCAGAACACAAACAAAAGAATACAAAAAACATAAAACAAGCGCAGAGAATGGAATACAAACAAGGAAAGCATACATTCATACCACAATCATAACAAAGGAAATGCGCAACCAAGTATGATGCATGTCTAGCCCTAGCGCAGGTAATGAGCTCATCTGTCGGTTACTAACCCGCTCCCGACGTTATCCAACAACCTCTGTCTAGATAAGGCTTTCCTGTTGGCAATATTCACTGCAAGCAACCTTTGTCTTGCAGGGTAACCACTACAAGCAACCTTTGTCTTGCAAGGCGACACTTATTAGCCGATATACACCCAACACACTCACTGTAAGCAACCTCTGTCTTACAGGAGCACAACATACTCACTGTAAGCAACCTTTGTCTTACAGGAGCAACAACACACTCACTGCAAGTAACCTCTGTCTTACAGGAGCACACTAATCTCGATACCTCTGTAAGCAACCTCTGTCTTACAGCAAAGCATTATAGCAAGGTATCCCAGGAAAGCGTTCTCAGTGGTCGTACCACCATCTATCTGACTGCCTCTCTGCAGCAGATTCTTACATAATCATTCTCATTATCATCATTCATCATCATTCTCATTATTCATCATCATTTTCACATTCTTATGCAGTACCTCTTTCTTTCTCTGCAGTACCTCTTTCTTTATCTGTTCAATCATGCTATACAAACTCTATAGCTCTTACTTTTACAATATTTCAACTCAAACCATTTCTCTTTATCATGTTACTCTTTTCTCTTTGTCTTTTTACTCTGCTCTAATTATTCTTTTCTCTGTATCCCTTTATTATGCTCTAGTTACTCTTTTCTCTGTATCTCTTTACTTTTCTCTGGTTACTCTGTTCTCTGTGTTTCTTTACTCTGCTTTGATTTCTCTGTTTGTATTTAAAGCTTATGTAAATTTCGGTATGAATAGTTAGCCTGTCCCAGGTATAGGTTCATTAAGTCTATACTAAAACAGTTTAACTTTCAATATTATACCTAACCCTAGCCGCAACTCAAGGACTAACTATGTTGCCCTAGTTCGTTCACTAATTTCTGTCATTAAAACTTTACAGACTTTTCTTTGGTTTTTATCTTTTCTTTAACTTTTTATCTTTCCTTTATCTTTGCCTCACTATCATGTTATTACCACTCCCTAAGTGTTTTATGAAGGTAATTATGAGATTCTGCACTTAAAGTTGTCTTTCTAAAACTTTTACAGAAAACTGCATTTTTTGTATTATTTTATTATTTTTATTAAAATATTATTTTTAATTAAATATTATTATTTAATATTTTATTATTATTTATTATTTTATTAATATATTTTCAAAAATTACCCCACTTTAACTTTTAACCTTTAAAAATTCACTTTTTACCACCCGTAACTTTTAATATTTCTACTTTAACCACCCTAACTTTCAGAAATTACAAAATAACTCCCCCAAACACCAAATTAATTACTTCCTTGCCCTTTCATGAATCAAAAAGGTGTTCTTCATTGTTCTCCATCACACTAAAAGTGTTCTTCATGTTCTTCATAAATTCTTCAGATTCTTTCTTTGTTTTTACCCGTTTTTCAGTCTTTTCAGCAACCGATTTTTACTATAATTCATAATAAATTAGCAGCCACTAAAACCCCATCTTTTCTACATGATTTCAACACAAATTGAACCTCAATTTAAGCTCTAGGGTTTTGTTTTCCAGCAGCCACAAGAACACACATTCATAGCTTGAATTTCATCAAATTTCATCAAATTTTCACCAAAATTTCAACAAGAATTACTCATACAAACAATCAATTTCAAGCACAGCCAAACCATATCATAATCACACAACTCAAACATGATCAATCAAGATTAAATTCGTCAATCCCTACCTGGTTTTGCTGCTCCTAATTCGGTTAAACTTTCAGGTGGTCCTTAAGCACTTTTTCCTCCTAAATCACATCAAGAACAACTTTAAATCCAAAAACTCTCAACTGACCAAATCTCACTCAGTATGTTAGGAAGAGATATCTCACCTTAGACTTGCTGAAAATTAACGGTTCTTGGCCCTCAAGTCAAGTTAAGCACGATTCCTAAGGAAGAACATCAAGAAAACACATGTTTTGCATGGTTTTCCTTGAAAACTGAATTGAAGAGGGAGGGAGACAGCCATCTCACCTTATTTCCAGCCTTGATAAGTCAATGGTTATGTAGAGGAAGAAGAGAGGATCATTTTGGTGAAATCGGAGTTTTGATTTGAGTTTTAGTTCAGAAGAAATCAAGCTTTGAAGATTAAGTGTTCATGAAAGTTTCTCTCTTTTCTCTCTTGTTATTTTCGGCCAAAATGATGAAATGAGACAGCCTTGGAGGTCTTGGGGGTGTAAGGTGAGTTGTGATTGGTTGTCTTGGAGGTGGATTAAAATAATATTAAAATTTCTCTGGTGTACAACTACTAAAACTAGGTGTATCGGAACACTCGTAAAAACATCTCTAAAAATTATTTTCTGAGCTACTAGCATAAATGACACTAGTAACATATTTATTATGAGAATAGTATATGTATAATGAGGCCTTAGCATTGCTAAATTCATCAGAGAGTGTTGATGCTAAGCTGCACCAGTAAACCGTAAACCCGGTTAAACCGATTTTCTGTTTTTAACTAAAACTGACCAGGTAACCTTATAATATTATTCAAGAAGCTTCTAATACTAATATAATGATAATATCATCCTATTATCTCTCTTCTCTCATAAATCGAGTCCGGTTCGTCAAACTGAGACTATTTACGAAAATCAGAATCAAAACTGCCAACCGATACAATTCGAAAACTAGGTTCTTCGTGACCGCGTTATCGAGCTTGCCTCAGAAAAGGTTCTAGCTTAAGGATGACATAATGACAATGAGTATCGAGATACTTGTTGATATAGAAGAGGTGTTCTCTTTACTGATCTTCCGTAGAAATCCGTGCCTTTTGAAAAGATCTCGCGTACTCGAAAATCAGGGTTGTTACATTAGTTACCTTCTTTTCAACACCAATATTCTATTTTCTTTG
Source organism: Arachis hypogaea (assembly GCF_003086295.3). NCBI lineage: Eukaryota > Viridiplantae > Streptophyta > Magnoliopsida > Fabales > Fabaceae > Arachis > Arachis hypogaea. Next base: position 85,543,307 of record NC_092050.1, read on the forward strand.
TTTGTTCATTGTTGCATTTTCATATTTGATTGCATGTTTGTTTGATTCTATGCATTTAGTTACTACTTGGTTGAAGTAATATTTTCTTTTTCAAGAAATTTTTATAGTATTTCACTAATTTAAATTGAAAATTTTTTTATTAAATTTGTTTGAAGTTGTATTTGGAACATAGTTTAAAAAGCTAAGAACACACAACCCGTAAGATTTTGAGCCTAATTACATGGTTACACTATTTAAACCATGAATTTTATTCTTGTGTGTTTTCTTCACTATGATTGCAATCTTTGCTTTGTTCCATTCTATATGTCCACTATTTAGTATATTTACATGCTTGCATATGATTGAGGGCATTACTTGTTTTAGCTCACTTCTACCAAATAAGCCTACCCTTTTATGTCACCCTTGTTAGCCACTTTGAGCCTTTTAATCCCATTTATTCTATATTTTACCACATCACTAGCCTTAAGCGGAAAAATAATTAAATACCCCAATTGAATCTTTGGTTAGCTTAAGATAGAGATTGTCTCTCAACTAAGTGTGGGGAAACTGTGGGAACATTGGTTAATAAGGAATGTGTTATGATAAAATATTAGGAATTTGGGTACCTACTCATGTGAGACTAGAAAAATTAAAAATCCATGTGCATTGATAAGTTATGCTTATTTTTTCTATTTTATAAAAAAAAATTAATAATAAATAAAAATTTATATTTCCAGCATAATTAGTTTAAATAAATAAATAAGGGGACAAAATTACCCCAATGTTGAGTTAATGAAAAAATCAATGCACATGTGATAAATTAAAAAGAAAAAGTTGATACATGAGTATGTGATGTAAAAGTGGGAATCTTGGGTAGCTAGGCATGAATTAAAATTATAAAGAGTATATGTATGTTAGGTGAAAGTTTAGGTTAATTAAAGATTCATATTATAGCTCACTTGGCCATACATATATCCTTACCTTTACCTTAGCCCCATTACAACCTTGAAAAGACCTCATGATGCTTGCATTGGTACATCAAATAATGTTGATTGGTTAGATAAAGAACAAAGTTTAGAAAGCATGATTAGAGAAGAGTAGAGTGATTGACCCTAGACACTTGAGAGTTAGAGTGATATACACTACCAGTAAGGGTTCAGTGCTAAATTCTATGTTCCCTGCTTTCATGAGCTATCTTCTTACAAGTTTACTTGTACTTTATTTTGTATAATTTGAAATAGTAAAATTTAATTTATGTTTGTCTTGGAAAACTTATTTATTTTTAACTAAGTAGGTAGAAATATTCTGCATGTAGTTGCATTCATACAGATAGGTTGCATTTCATGCATTCTACCATTCCTCTTCACTCCTTTATAGCTTCTATTGAGCTTAGCATGAGGACATGCTAATGTTTAAGTGTGGCAAGGTTGATAAACCACTATTTTGTGGTTTATCTTGTTCTTAATTGAGTGGATTTTATCAACTCTTTACCCACTTATTCATACTATTTGCATGGTTTTACATTTGCCTTCCTAATTATGTGCTTTAATTGAAAACATGTTTCTTTGGACTTATAATTTCTAATATTAATCCTCTTTTATCACCATTAGATGCCTTGATATGTGTGTTAAGTAATTTCAGAGATTACAGGGCAGGAATGGCTTAAAGGATGGAAAGAAAGCATGCAAAAGTGGAAGGAATACAAGAAGTTGGAGAAATTGCTAAGCTGTCCAGCCTGACCTCTTCGCATTCAAACGGCTATAACTTGAGCTATAGTGGTCCAAACGGCGCAGTTCCAGTTGGGTTGGAAAGCTAACGTCTAGGGCTTCGATTTGATATATAATATGCCATAGTTTCTCTCATGCTAGGTGACGCGATCGCGTGCTCCATGCGGCCGTGTCGCAGTGACGGAAATTCAGCATGTTGAATTCGCAACCAGCGAATTCTGGGTTGTTTCTGACACAGTTCTCGGCCCAGAAAACACAGATTAGAGGCTATAAAGTGGGAGAATGCATCCATTCCTAATTAAGCTTTCATATTTACAATTTTAAGATTTAGATGTAGTTTTTAGAGAGAGAGGTTCTCTCCTCTCTCACTACAATATTTTGGGTCTATGGCCACGGTTTTTTTTGTCACGGTAAAAAACCGTGACCATAGACCCTCTATGGTCACGGTTTTTTAGGGTGACAAAAAAAAAGCTATAGTCACGGTTTTTTTGGAAAGGGTGACCATAGAGTACCTATGGTCACGGTTTTTAAAAAAGGGTGGCCTAAAAGGGTCTATGGTCACGGTTTTGAGGGGTGACCTAAAGGGGTCTATGGTCACGGTTTTTTACAGTGACCAAAAGGGGTCTATGGTCACGGTTTTTCAAAAAAGGGTGACCTAAAAGGGTCTATGGTCACGGTTTTGGAGGGTGGCCTAAACGGGTCTACGGTCACGGTTTTGGGGGGTGGCCTAAAAGGGTCTATGGTCACGGTTTTTGGGGTGACCTAAAGGGGTCTATGGTCACGGTTTTTTACAATGACCAAAAAGGGGCTATGGTCACGGTTTTACAAAAAAAGGTGACCTAAAAGGGTCTATGGTCACGGTGTTGGGGGGTGACCTTAAGGGGTCTATGGTCACGGTTTTGGGGGTGGCCTAAAAGTGTCTATGGTCACAGTTTTGGGGGGTGGCCTAAAGGGGTCTATGGTCACGGTTTTGGGGGGTGGCCTAAAAGGGTCTATGGTCACGGTTTTAGGGGTGACCTAAAGGGGTCTATGGTCACGATTTTTTACAGTGACCAAAAAGGGGCTATGGTCACGGTTTTTCAAAAAAGGGTGACCTAAAAGGGTCTATGGTCACGGTTTTGGGGGGTGACCTAAAAGGGTCTATGGTTACGGTTTTGGAGGTGGCCTAAAAGGGTCTATGGTCACGGTTTTGGGGGTGACCTTAAGGTGTCTATGGTCACCGTTTTTTACAGTGACCAAAAAGGGTATATGGTCACGGTTTTTCGGAAGGGTGACCTAAAAGGGTCTATGGTCACGGTTTTGAGGGTGACCTAAAGGGGTTTATGGTCACGATTTTTTACAATGACCAAAAAGTGTCTATGGTTACGGTTTTTCAAAAGGGTGATCTAAAATGGTCTATGGTCATGGTTTTGGGGGTGACCTAAAGTGGTCTATAGTCACAGTTTTAATCATTTGAGTTTAAATTAATTAAAATTTTTATGTATTTTTTATAATTTTAAATATTTTATCTTTTAAAAATTTTAATAATTAAAAACTAATAATAATTTTATATGATTTATTTTAAATATTAAAATTTTAAATTTAATTTTATAAATAAAAAATTAAGTTGAATACTATTAATTTTAAATTAAAAAAAATTTAAAATTTAATAACATAAAAAATGATTTAATAACTTAATAATGATTTAAAAAATGATTTATAATTAGTTACTTTATAGAAATTGAAATTAAAGTTGTGATAGAAAAATAATGAAATGTAATATAATTTAATTTAGGTAATCGATATTTTAGATTTAAAATCGTATTTTATAAAATGTGATTTGTAAGACCCATAATTTTCGAAAAAAATATTATTTGAGTTAATTTCAATTTATATATTCATTAAATACTTTATTTTTAGAAATTATTTTATTAAAAGTAATTAAATTAAGTTTTGATAATTAAATGAAAAATTTTACTTACTCTTATAATATTGAATAATTTTTTATATTTAAATTATAGAACTTAATAATTTTAAAAGAATAAAAAATTTGTATTTGTTTGCTTATTTGTTGCTTAATGCAACCCAAGAGATAATATTTATTTATCTGTTGCTTAAAGCAACCCAAGAGATTGTATTTTGCTGGAAGGGATATTAGAGTTGCTGCTCTGTGTTCTCGATTAATCGTAAGTCCGGTAAGCTGATTATGTCTCATTTTAAGACAGGAAGTTTAATATAGAAATTATTTTGTATTTTGTATTAATTTAGGATTAATATTTGTTAATTGATTATTTTGTTTACCTACTCTTGAATGTTCTTTATGAGGAATTTTTTGTTTTATTTTGTATACAGGATAATTTTTTTGGACTCGTAAAGACAAAAGGAGTTGACTAGTTGTTGTGGCACCCTGTATAAGATGGGATGGGTCTTATAATGAGTTTGGTTATCTAAATGTATTATTTTGATGTGTTCTTTACTTTTTGATAAGAGACTTTATCCGATATTATATGTAATGGATAAATTACACTCTATTTTGATTAGTGTTGTAATGAATATCTAATTTTTAACGAAACTTTTATGATTTGGATTTCTCAAATTTTTCATTTTTAGATTTATTTTGTGATTATCATCATTTTGGGATGTGATTATGATTTAAAAAAATTAAATCTCATAACATAAAACAGGCTATGGTCACGGTAAAAACTGTGACCATAGATAAGCTATGGCCACAGTGAAAACCGTGACCATAGATAAAGCTATGGTCACGGTCAAGGTGAGGTGACCATAGAGGCTATGGTCACGGCGAAACATCGTGACCATAGATAAGGCTATGGTCACGGTTTAAGGAAGGGGTGACCATAGGGGCTATGGTCACAGTTAAAACTGTGACCATAGATAAGGCTATGGTCACGGTTTTGGTTAGGGGTGACCATAGAGGCTATGGTCACGGCCAAAACCGTGACCATAGATAAGGCTATGGTCACGATTTTGGTGAGGGGTGACCATAGAGGCTATGGTCACGGCCAAAACCGTGACCATAGCTAAGGCTATGGCCACAGTTTTTGGTGGGGTGACCATAGAGGCTTTGGTCACAGCCAAAACTGTGACCATAGATAAGGCTATGGTCACGGTTTTGGGAAGGGGTGACCATAGAGGCTATGGTCACGGTGAAAACCGTGACCATAGATAAGGCTATGGTCACGGTTTTATCGCGTGACCATAGATTAACCTATGGTCACGGTAAAAAAACGTGGCCTAAAGTGCCAGAATTTGAACATTACAACCGTGACCATAGAAACCGTGACCATAGGTCTATGGCCACAAGAGAATAGGCCACGGCGGAAAAACCGTGACCATAGACCTATGGTCACCCTTTTCACTAGCTATGGTCACGGTTTTTCACCGTGACCATAGACCTTTTTTTTTGTAGTGTCTCTTAGGATTAGGATTTAGGATTTTTCTTAGTTTTAGGAATGGCTCTCAATCCCAGGTTCTTTATTTTTATTTATTTTCCCAATTTAATTTATGAACTCTTCCATGTTACATATAATTTTCTTAATTAATGTTATTTGAGGTATTTCAGATTTAAGATTGCTTTGCTCTGTTTAAGATTGCTTTCAATTTAATTTAGATATTTTTTTCTCCCTTTTGGCTTTGGTCAAGTGATTGGTAGTACTTGAGTTATCAAACTCAGCAAGTGATTGAAATTGGCAGATTCTGCTTTAGCTAGGATTGCTCTAACACTAGTCTCTCCACAGGAGTTGACTAGGACTTGAGAATCAAGCTAATCAGTCCACTTAACCTTCCTTTGTTTAATAAAGGCTGACCAAGTGGGATTAAAACCTAATTCTCTTCACACCTGATAAGGATAACTAGGATAGGAATTCCAATCCTTATACCTTGCCAAGAGATTTTATTATTATTATTTTATTTTACTTGTCATATAACATATTCCCTCCTTACTTCCAAAATCCCAATTTACAAACTCATAACCAATAATAAGAACATACCTCCCTGCAATTCCTTGAGAAGACGACTCGAGGTTTAAATACTCGGTTATCAATTTTAAAGGGGTTTGTTACTTGTGACAACCAAAACATTTGTATGATAGGACTTTTGAAGGTTTAGAAACTATACTTGCAACGAGGATTTATCCGCAATTTTCTAGACCACGCAAAAGTTCCTCTCATCAGCCTCTCTTCCAACTCTTCCTTGTGAACTTCAGCTACAGTTTCATCTATGACATCACACTGGAAGATATAATAATCTTCTGGAGGGTTGTTTATGACTCTATTCAGATTGAAGATTACTATTCTGCCATCTATTTCAAAAGAGTATGTTCCTGAAAAAGCATCCACTTTGAATTTTGATGTCTTCAGGAATGGTCTTCCAAGTAGGATTGATGATGGCTTATCTGAGTCATTATGGGGCATCTCCAAGATATAAAAATCAGTGGGAAATGTAAGCCCTTTAATGTTCACCAAAACATCTTCAGCAACTCCAGCCACTGTAATATTACTTTTATCTGCTAACACAAAACGAGCTGCCGACCTTTTTAAGGGAGGGAGCCTCAAAATATCATATATAGACAAAGGCATTATACTAACACATGCTCCTAAATCACACATGCAATCATAAATTACTACAACACCAATAGTACAACTAACTATAAAAGGACCTGGGTCACTACACTTTTCAGGTAGTCCTCCCATTAAAGCAGATATGGAACTACCTAAAGGAATAGTTTCTAATTCATTAATTTTGTCTTTATATATACATAAATCTTTTAGAAACTTTGCATATTTAGGTACCTGTTGAATAACATCAAAAAGAGGAACAGTTACCTCAACCTTTTTGAATATCTCTACCATTTTAGGATCGGGTTCCAGCTGCTTCCTAGGCTTCCTTGCAAGTTTTGGAAATGGAATGGGAAAGGTGTTTTCTGCAGTGTCTGCACCTTTTGGTGCTTCCTCCTGTGGTTGGGCTTCTTCTTTTTCAGCTATGTCCTGTATGTCCTCTTCCTCTTCAACATCTTCTATTTCTACTACCTCTTCAGCTGAGGCGTGTTCTGGTGGGCTTGGCTCCTCCTGATTCCTCTCCTGCAGTGTGGTTCCAGACCTTAGGGTGATGGCATTAATGCCTCCTTTTGGATTGGGTAATGGTTGAGAGGGAATTCCAGTGGAGCTCAAAGGTTGGTTACTGGGGTTATTCATTGATCCAATCTGTGAGGCGAGAGCTTGTACAGCAGAGGTCAGACCATTTAGAGTGGCACTAAGGTTATTTTCCATGGCCTGTTGTCTCCTATCAATAGATTATAGTAACTCATCATTAGGAGATGAAGAAGGATAAGTAATTTGAGAGGTCTGCTGTTGGGCATTCTATGGTCCTTGGGATTGCCTCAGGTGAGGTGCTCTATAAGGTTGGTTCTGCTTCCTGTTGTTGTTATTATTCCACCTCTAATTTCCCTGATTGTCTCTGCCTCCTCTGTTATTGTTGTCCTTCCAATTCTGGTTAGAATTGTCCTGCCATCCATGGTTATGATTTCCACCTTGATTTTACCCTTGGTTGGGGCAGTCATAGAAGTTATGAGTGGATGCCACCATGTTGTCTTCCTGTTGGAGCTGCGGGCATTCATCAGTATAATGGCTACAATCAGCACAAATTCCACAAACTCTCTGTGGGACTAACTGTTGGCTTTGCTGTGGTGGAGGAGGTTGAGCTTGCTGAACTTGTTGTTGATTCAATTGCATCTGCTTCAGCAAGTTGGTCATTTCACAGATACTCTGAGCTAGAGCAGCAGTCTCTCTGCTAGAGGATACTTATGCGATGGCTTTTGAACGGCCTTGTTTCTGCTTGTGGTTCCTAGTAGATTCAGCTAAGTCGCTGATCAATTTCCATGCCTCATCAGTGGCCTTGTACTTCTTCATAGACCCATTGCTAGCACTTTCCAATGTGGTCTTATCTTGGGGCCTCATGCCTTGTGTGATATAGATGAGTAACACTATCTTGTCAATCATGTGGTGGGGGCATGCTTCCAGAAGATTATTGAAGCGTTCCCAGTATTCAAAGAGAGTCTCTTTGTCATCTTGAACAATCGTGGAAATGTCTTTCCTCAGTTTATCAGTAACTTCAGATGGAAAGAATTTTTCCAAAAATTCTTTTCTGAGTGTATCCCAGTTGGATACATTTGCTAGGGGTTGAGTGTAGTACCACTCTCTTGCTTTTCCCTCAAGAGAAAACGGAAAAGCTTTCAGCAAAATTGAAGTTTCATCAGCACCATCACGCCTGACAGTAGAACAGGCTGCTTGGAAATCTCTCAGGTGCTTGATAGTCTCTTGAGCAGGTAAGCCATGAAACTTGGGCATCAAGTTGAGCAGTGCGGTCTTTATTTCAAAATCTGTAGCCACCGATGGGTGATGCGCTTGAAACGGTTGCATTGTAAAATCAGGGGCTCCTTCCTCCTGGATAGTAATTCTCCTAGGTTCTGCCATGTCGTCTGCATGTGAATCAACCGAATCAGTAAAACGGGGGCTGGTTTCTTCTTCAATTGACGTTTCAGATCCGCCCTCGGAGAGGACTAACTGACGCCGAGCTCGCGTTATTCGTGAAATAGTCCTTTCAATTTCAGGATCGAATATTGGCAAGCTTGGATCAGGAAGTGAACGCATCATTTGACGAAAGAAACATGCAGCTCATAGTAGCAAAATAAAATAAAATGCAAATAAATAAATTCTAATTAATAACTTTAGCACTCTATTGCAACTCCCCGGCAACGGCGCCAAAAATTGATAGTAGCAGAAATTGGCGAATTAAAAATTGTTAAAATATATACGTTGCAAGTATAGTTCTTAACTCGCCAGAAATCCACTTATCAATTTAGAAAGGTGTCACAGAAATTTAAAATTAAAATACTGGGAGTATGAATCCCAGGTCGTCTCACAACGAGTTACAGAAAAGTGTGCTATTTTATTAATCAGAGGTTTTCAAAAAGGTTTGAGTTGAGTAAACAGGAAATTAAATTGGAGAATTTGAATAATGTAAATAAAAGCCTTGATTGGGAGTTGATTAGTTGGAATCCCTATTATTGTTGGAATACTCTCAAGATTAATTGACAATTAAAAGTTGTCCTGTTTAGTTATCCTTTACTAGTTAAGGGAAAGTCAAACAAGTTAGAATGCTACGTCTGTTCACAAGTTGCAATCCACTTAATTAAAAGAGATTGGTGTTAGTGACTAGAAAGCAATCCAACCATAAACCCAATTACAATCTTTCTATTAAGCTTTCCAACTCAAGGGTTCCCTTCAATCAACTCCCCATCAAGTTAGGGAACTACTCGCTCATTGTGAATGTAAAAATCATAGCATATGAAAAGGAATTAAAGAAAGACATTGTAAATAAAAATTAAAATAATTAATTAAAAATAAAGATAATCCTTATATTAAATAATCCAAAAAGATATTCCAATGGTAAAATTAAACAATGCAAAGAACATGGAAGAGTAAGCCAAGTAAAGAAAACGAACTAGAATGACGAAGTCTTGATGAGGTAATAACTCTTCTCAGTGTCTCAATGCAAAGAGCAATCGAAAAGTAAATCCTAAGAACTATGAATGTCTAGAGAGAAAACCTAGAGAAGGAGTAAAAACTAGATCTCAAAACTAAAACTCTATAGAATGAATGTTGTCTTTGGTTTCTGCATGTTCTCTGGCTCTAGTCTGCTGTTCTGGGCCAAAAACTGGGTCAAAAAAGGGTCCAAAATCGCCCCCAGCGAATTCTGCAGATTATGCAGATCGCGCATGTCACGCGATCGCGTCATCCATGCGGACGCATCATTCGCGTTTTTCCCTGCCACGCATTCGCGTCGTCCACGCCTCCGCTCGCTTGTGCTTTTCCAATCCGCGCGGTCGCATGAGTCATGCTGCCGCGTCACTGTGATTTCTCCTCTTTCGCGCGGTCGTGTGAGCCATGCGGCCGCGTCACTTCTCGCTGGTTATCTCCTCAATTTCTTGTGTTCCTTCCATTTTGCTAGCTTCCTTTCTAATCTCTAACTCATTCATGCCCTATAAAGCCTGAAACGCTTAACACACAGATCACGGTATCGAATGGAATAAAGGAGAATTAAAATGTATAATTAAAAGTCTCTAGGAAGCAGTTTTCAATCATGTAATAATTTCAAGAAGGAAATATAAATGCATGCTAAATTAATGAATAAGTGGGTAAGGATCATGATAAAACCACACAATTAAACAAAATATAAACCATAAAATAGTGGTTTATCAGCCTTCCAAGCAGGATGGATGATGGTCTTCCTGAGTCATTAGGGGGCATCTCTAAAATATAGAAGTCAATAGGAAATGCGAGCCCCTTAATGCTCACCAGCACGTCCTCAGCAATCCTAACCACAGAGATAATGCTTTTATCTGCCAAAACAAAACGTGCTGTCGACCTTTTTAAGGGAGGGAGCCTCAAAGCATCATATACATATAATGGTATTATACTAACACACGCGCCTAAATCACACATGCAGTTAGAAAATTTCACACCATCTATAGTAATAATAACCATGCATGGACCTGGGTCACTACATTTTTCAGGTATATCACCCACTAAAGCAGAAATGGAACTACCTAGAGGAATAGTTTCTAAATCCTATAATTTATCTTTATGCATGCACAAATCTTTTATAAACTTAGCATATTTAGGTACCTACTGAATGGCATCAAAAGGTGGAATGGTTACCTCAACCTTTTTAAATATTTCTACCATTTTAGGGTCTAGTTTCATCTGCTTTCTGGGCTTCCTAGAAAGGTGTGAAAATGGAATAGGAATGGCGCCACTTGCAGCTTCTGCGTCCCTTGGTGCTTCATTCTTTGGTTGAGCTGCTTCTTCTTCAACCAAGTCTTGTACTACATCTTCCCCTTCAGCATCCTCTACCTCCACAGTACTTTTAGCATGACTCCTCTCTGGTAGTGTAGTCCCAGACCTCAAAGTAATGGTGTTGATTCCTCCTTTGGGGTTGGATTACAGGCTGAGATGAAAGTATACTGGAGCTTGCAGGTTGAGTGTTGGAGGTACTCGATGATCCCATCTGGGAGACGAGAGCGTGTATAGCAGAGGTCAGACCGGTAAGTGTACTTTCCATGGTCTTTTGTCCTTGTGAAAGAGAGTGAAGCAATTTGTTAATGGGAGAGGAAGATGGGAAAGTGACTTGAGGGCCATGCTGTTGGTTGTTTTGAGTTCCCTAGGTTTGTCTTTGGTAAGGTGCCTGGTAAGGCTGGTTTTGGTTTTGCTGAGACCGGTTTTGCTGATTGTTGTTGTTGTTCTGCCTCTGATTTCCACCATTATCTCTGCCTCCTTGGTTGTAGTTGTCCCTCCATCCCTTGTTGGAGTTACCTCTCCACCCTTAGTTGGAGTTATCCCTCCATCCTTGGTTGGAGTTGTCTTGCCAACCTTGATTGTAGTTCCCACCTTGGTTATAATTACCGCCTTGCTGATAGTATCGTTGATTTGGGCGATCATAGAAGTTGTGGGTAGCTGCCAAGGTATTTTGTTCTTGTTGGAGCTACGGGCATTCATCAGTGGAATGAGTATTTCATGCACATATTCTAGAAATTCTCTGAGGGGCCAACTGTTGATACTGTTGTTGTGGGGGAGGCTGAGGTTGTTGTTGTTGATTCAGCTGTATCTGCTTCAGTAGGTTGGTCATCTCACATAGAGTCTGTGTGAGAGCAATAGTCTCACTGCTAGAGGAAACCTCTGCAACAGCCTTGGGATGGTTGTTCCTGTGCCTAGCATTCCGAGTGGACTCAGCTAGGTCACTGATCAGTTGCCACGCTTCATCCGCGGTCTTGTACTTTTTCAGAGAACCATTACTCGCACCATCCAATGTAGTCTTATCCTGAGGCTTCATGCCTTGTGTGAAGTAGCTGATCAACACCAACTTGTCGATCATGTGGTGGGGGCATGCATCCAAAAGATTCTTGAAGCGCTCCCAATACTCATAAAGAGTCTCTGATTCACCTTGAATAATGCAGGAAATTTCTTTCCTCAGTCTATCAGTAATTTCAGCTGGAAAGTATTTTTCCAAGAATTATCTCCTGAGCATATCCCAGTTAGTAACAACTGCTTCAGGTTGAGTGTAGTACTACTCCCTCGCCTTTCCCTCAAGAGAAAATGGGAAGGCGGTTAGCAGAATAGAAGTCTCATCTGCACCATGACGCCTTACAGTAGAATAGGCTGTCTAAAAATCCATGAGGTACTTAATAGGCTCCTGAGCATGTAAGCCATGAAACTTTTGTATTTGGTTGATTAACATAGTCTATAGTTCAAAATCTGGAGGCAGATTTGGGTGACGCGCTTGATACGGTTGCAGTGTAAAGTTTGGAGCTCCGGCCTCCTAGAGAGTAATCCTCTTGGGCTTAGCCATGTTGCCTGCACGTAAATCAACAGAATCAGTAGTAAAGGAGCTTGTTTCTTCCTCAGATGGCACTTCAGATTCGCCTTCAGAAGAGACTGGTAAATTGGAAGTAACCACTTCACCACCCTCAGAGGCTAACCGATGCCGAGCTCGCCTAATACGTGAAATAGTTCTTTCAATTTCAGGATCAAACGCGGCTAAGCTCGGATCAGGCAGCGAATGCGTCATTCAATGAAAGAAACATATAGCTCATGGTAATTAAATAAAATAAAATACGCAAAAATTAAAAAATTAAAAATATTTACACCAAGTAATAAATTAGCACGCTATTACAACTCCCCCGCAACGGCGCCAAAAATTGATGCGAGCAGAAATTAGCTAGTTAAGAATTTATAATATAAGAACAGCGTTGCAAGTACAGTTCTTAACCAACAAAAATCCGCTTATCAATTTAGAAGGGTTGTCACAAAATTAGAATAAAAATACTGGTAGTAGAAATCCCAGGTCATCTCCCAACGAATTGACAAAAGAGTGCTATTTTATTAGTCAGGGGTTTTCTGAGAAATTTTCAGAGTTGGAGAACAGAAAAATAAAGGACTGTGAATTAAAGCAATGTAAATTAAAAGATATTTATATAATCAAATAAAAAGCCTTGAGCAGAGGAATGATTAATTGAAAGTTCTATCCTTGTTGGAATCCTCTCAAGTGTAGTATCAAGAGGTTGTTGTTTTCACTTAGTTAACCTTTACTAGATAAAGGAAAGTCAAGTGATCGAGCTAACTCTTATTCACAAGTCCTAATCCTCTCCCTTGGGAAGGATTAGCCTTAGTGCCTAGAGAGTTAGCCAACAACTTCTAATTTAACTAACACTTGAGCATTCCAACTCAAGGGTCTCCTTTTAATCAACTCCCAAGTCAAGTTGGGAGTCTACTCCATTGACATGAATATAACGTTCACAGAAATATAAGAAGAAGACATGATAAATTAAATAAAATAGGAATTGGAAAGTAATTAAAAGTAAACATAGTTCTTTGCAATAATAAATCCCAAAATGCAACATATGTATCTGAACAGGGTTAATAAGTAATCAAAAGAGTAAAGGAATAAGAAAACAAGCTAGAATATTAGAAACTTCAACGGAGGTAGTGTCTCTTCTCAATATCCAAAGCAAAAGCATAAACTATAAAAACTATGAGTGTGTAGAAAACCTAGAGGAAGAGAGATTTCTCTCTAAGATTCCAATCTAAAACTAAAAACTATGCGAATGAGAATGTGTCTTGAGTCTCTGCTTGTCCCCTGGCTCTAGTCCTAGGTCCAAACTTGGCTCAAAATTGCCCTCAGCATTTTCTGCGATTTCTGCAGGTAGCGCATGTCACGCGTACGCATCAATCATGCGTACGTGTCGCTGGTCATTTTCGCGTATCACGCGTACGCATCAGGCACACGCACGCATCGCTGTGTGAACTCCAATTCATGTGCACGCGTGAGCCATGCGTCCGCGTCGCTCCTCGCTGGTTGTCTCCTTTATTTCTTGTGCTCCTTCCATTTTTGCAAGCTTTCTCTCCATCCTCTAAGCCATTCCTACCCTATAAAGCCTGAAAACACTTAACGCACAGATCACGGCATCGAATGGTATAAAGGGGAATTAAAAATATACAATTTAAGGGCTTAGGAAGCAAGTTTTTAATTGTAGCACAAAATTGGGAAGGAATTGTAAAATCATGGAAACTGTATGAATAAGTGTGCAAAGGCTTGATAAAAGCCACTCAAATCAGCACAAGATTGATGCACGGAAAACTTGTCTCTCAACAAATCTCCCTTCGGCAAGTGTACCGAAGTTGTCGTCAAGTAAAAACTCACAATAGAGTGAGGTCGAATCCCACAGGGATTGATTGATCAAGCAACTTTAATTAGAAGAATGTTCTAGTTGAGCGAATCCAGAATTTGGGTTGAGAGTGGCAGAAAATAAAATGGCGGGAATGTAAATAACAGAAAAGTAAATGCTAGAATTAAAGGACTGGAAGTAAATGACTGAAAATAAATTGCAGAATTGTAAATGGGAATGGGGGATTTGCTCATAAAAGTAAATGGCAGAAATTAAAGAGAATGGGTAAGATTAGAGATGGGGAGTTCATGGGTAAGATTCTCCAGATCAAGTTCATTTTCATCTCTTCCTCAATCAATGCACTCATTGATCTCCTTGGCAATCTTAAGTGATTGAATTGCAATTTCTTGCAATTCAATCTCTCAAATCTTGATCAATAGCCAATTCCTTGGTCAATTGCTCATGAGAAGAGATGAAGTATGGTCACTGATTATACCACATGCATTTCCCAAACCAAGTATTGAGAGGGTTACAGTCACATACCCATCCAAACCCAATTTGGTCCAGCATGAGAAAGCATTTCTAGCTTGATCTTTTCATTCCTCTTCCAAGGTTCAAAAGAGATCCAAGTTTGAATAGCTTCTCTTCCAAGATAACTACTCAATTGGATGAAGACCGAAAGCTTTCAAGTAAAATCAAGAGGAAAGATAGAAGAAGAACAATGAAAATTAGTATTGATCCATCAAATTACAACAGAGCTCCCTAACCCAATGAAAGGGGTTTAGTTGTTCATAGTTCATGAAGATGAAAACAAAGATGGAGAATACATCATAAAACTAGAAATTGCAAAGAAAGTAAAATACAGAGAGTGGTTCTTCAGCCTCCAGAACTATTTTACAATTCAAAGCTACTCCTATATATACTACTCTTCTCAGCTTCTAGTTCACTCTTCAAGTCTTGGGCCTTTGGATCTTGAGTTTGAAGCAGTTCCTTTCTTTATTTGGGCTTGGCTTTACTTGCAGAGAGAAAGTGCGGAGTGGGCAGAGACTTAAGCTCAGGGCGTAGGGAGTGTTAATCATTTAGTGAAAGTCCAAGTTCGGGAACGTTAGTGACACTTAACATTGTCACTAACGTTCCAATGCACCCCTTTTGCCTCACGTTAAAACCCACGTTAACTAGGTTAACGTGGCTTTTAACGTCGCCTTGTCAACCTTCGAGAACATTAGTGACACTCAACATTGTCACTAACGTTCCAGTGTGCCCCTTCTTGCTTCACGTTAAAGCTCATGTTAACTAGGTTAACGTGGCTTCTAACGTGGCCTTTGCCATCCTTCGAGAACGTTAGTGACATTCAACATTGTCACTAACGTTCCAATGTGCCCCTAGGTCTCACGTTAGAGTCCACGTTAACTAGGTTAACGTGGCTTCTAACGTGGCCATCTTTTAGCCATCCCAACGTTAGTGACAATGTTGAGTGTCACTAACGTTGGCTCATCCTTCATTTCTCATCGTTAGCTTCCACGTTAACCAAGTTAACGTGGAAGTTAACGTGACTCTTGGGAGTTGTGTGGTTGCTTCAACGTTAGGGGAAATGTTGAGTGTCACTAACGTTGTCGACAACTCTTCATCTTCTACGTTAGTTCCCACGTTAACGAAGTTAACGTGGGAGTTAACGTGGTACTTAGCACCATAGGCCAACGTTAGTGACAATGTTGAGTGTCACTAACGTTGGCTTCTCTCCCTCCCCCTTAACGTTAGAGGCCACGTTAACTAGGTTAACGTGGCTTCTAACGTGGCCACTTATGAGAAATTGCCAACGTTAGTGACAATGTTGAGTGTCACTAACGTTGGCTCAACTTCTTTTCTCCATGTTAGAGTTCACGTTAACTTGGTTAACATGACTTTCTAACGTGGGCATTGATGGCTTTTTGAGAGTGTTATTGGCAATCACTTTTCTCATTAATCCTTGCAAGTTACCTCCCCTTTTCTTGCTTCTTTTTGGTTCTGAAATCAAGCAACAAAGTCCATCAAAGCTCTACTCCAAGTCATGAGTAATGCAACATAATATTTGTCACTAAACTTATGCAAAATCCTCATGAAATCATGTAAAATGCACAATGTATGCTTGAGTCAAGGCATAAGTGAATATTTACCCAAAACTAGCTTATTTCCTAAAGAAATGCATGAAACTAACCTAAAAACAGTAAAGAAAAGGTCAGTGAAACTGGCCAAGATGCCCTGGCATCACAACACCAAACTTAAAGCTTGCTTGTCCCTAAGCAAGTACTGGAACAAGAGAATGATGAATGGAATATCCAGAGGAATGAGTCATTCTTGTGGAAGTCATATTACTGATTTTATGGTGGTTTCATGCATAGCAACTTAGGTTCATTCCATTACTGGCTTTCAGCACTTCCACAATATGAACTCTACCCTGGTCTTTTGAAAACAATCATTCTCTTTTTATTTGATTTAAAGGGACAAGATTACAAGTAGGTTAAGTGATGGTGCAGTGACATTTAAACCAGAAATCATGGACCTATTCAGAAGGAAAAACTTAAAATATAGAATTTAAAAAATTCAACTGCAAGTAACTACCAATCAAAAGTGCAATTCGGACCTCCAACTTTCAACAGTTCTAAGTAAAATAGAATCAGGTAACAATACAACCTTCGGGTGATGATCTCTGGTCCCCCTCTCTCTTTGTCATCATCCTAGTTTTTGCTGCCTCGCTTCTTTGGGTGAAGGTGCACCATTTCCTTATAAGATTCCGACAAGGTCACTGGAAGTTGCTTGTTCCCAAAGCACTTGAGACATAGTTAGCTTATATGTATGCTTGTGCCTCTTGAACTCAGTTTGGTGTGTGAACACCAAACTTAGTTCTTTGCCCAGTACATAACATTGCATATATGCAGAGACCCTCATATCTTGCTATCAGCAAAGCAATGATCACCTAAAGTCTAACTACATCTAAGTTGTTTCTCTTGATTGGATGGAGCTAGCAATGTTCTTTTGGAGTGGAGTGTAATTATAACCAATGTCCTTTAGTGGAACACCAAACTTAGAACTACACTATCACTCTTGGATTGTTTTGGTGTGGAACACCAAACTTAGCTCCTTACAATACAGGGGAAATAACTTTGTGATTTTTATTGAAATAAAGACGAAAGTGAAACTACCTGAGGTTGGGTTGCCTCCCAACAGAGCGCTATTTTATCGTCCCTAGCTCGACGAGTCCTTAATTACTTGAGATGGTACTTTATTCTGGGGTCTTCCCCCATGTTGCCCAGATAATGCTTGAGTCTTTGTCCATTCACTGTAAAAGTCCTCTTTGAACCTTCATCTGTGATTTCGATATGGCCATATGGTGATACTTTTGTAACCAAGAAAGGTCCGGACCACCTTGACTTGAGTTTTTCTGGGAACAGCCTTAATTTAGAATTGTAAAGGAGTACTTGCTGCCCTTTTTCGAAACTCCTGGGTGCCAAATGCATGTCATGTTTTCTCTTTGCCTTCTCTTTATACATCTTAGTGTTTTCATAGGCTTGTGACCTGAATTTCTCAATCTCTTACAACTGCAAGATTCTTTTTGCACCCGCAGCAATGCTGTCAAAATTTAGTATCTTGATAGCCCAAAGAGCTTTATGTTCCAGCTCCAGTGGTAAATGAAAAGCTTTCCCATAGACTAATTGATATGGAGACATTCCAAGTGGGGTTTTGAATGCTGTTCTGTATGCCCACAAAGCATCATCCAACTTCTTCGACCAATCCTTTCTAGATGCGCCCACAGTCTTTTCCAGGATCCTCTTTAGGTCTCTGTTGGATATCTCAGTTTGCCCACTTGTTTGAGGATGGTAAGGTGTGGCTACTCTGTGTTTTACCCCATATCGTAAGAGGAGAGCTTCTAGTGGTTTGTTACAAAAGTGGCTTCCTCCATCACTGATGAGGGCTCTTGGGACTCCAAACCGGCTAAAGATATTCTTCCTGAGGAAGTTCATGACTACCTTGTTATCATTAGTTGGGGTTGCAATAGCCTCTACCCACTTGGAAACATAATCTACTGCTACTAGGATGTAATTGTTTGCATATGAGGTTGGGAATGGTCCCATGAAATCAATTTCCCACACATCAAACAGTTCAAGTTCCAAGATGAAATTTTGTGGCATGGCGTTTCTTTTGGGCAAATTTCCAGATCTTTGGAATTCATTGCAGCTTTTTACTAGTTCTTTGGCATCTTTGAAAAGAGTGGGCCAAAAGAATTCGCTTTGTAACACCTTTGCTGCAGTTCCGTCTCCTCCAAAGTGCCCGCCATAGCATGAACAGTGGCAGTTCCACAGGACTTCTCTCCCTTCCTGTTCCGAAACACATCTTCTAAGAATTCCATCTGAACATTTCTTGAAGAGATATGGCTCGTCCCAGACAAAGTATTTTGCATCATTCATGAGCTTCCTCTTTTGATGTTTATTGATCCTTGGGGGTAATGCTCCAGTCGCCTTGAAATTTGCAATATCTGCAAACCATGGTGCTTTGTGAACTGTCATCAACTGCTCATCAGGGAAGAGCTCGTTCACATTTGTATCATTTTTTCCACCTTGATCATGGGGGATTCTGGATAAATGATCTGCCACCTTGTTCTCCACTCCTTTCTTGTCTCTGATTTCAATATCGAATTCCTGCAACAGTAACATCCACCTTATTAGTCTTGGCTTTGATTCTTGCTTGGCAAACAAATATTTAAGTGCTGTGTGATCTATAAAAACAATCACTTTAGCACCAATGAGGTATGATCTAAATTTATCAAATGCAAAAACTATTGCTAGCAACTCCTTTTCAGTAGTGGTATAATTCTTTTGAGTTTCATTAAGGACTTTGCTAGCATAGTATATCACACGAACTAGGTTATCTTTCCTTTGTCCTAACACTGCCCCAACTGCAAAATTAGATGCATCGCACATCAATTCAAATGGTAGGTTCCAATCAGGTGGGGAGATGATAGGAGTAGAGGATAACCTCATTTTCAAATGTGCAAATGCTAGCATGCATGTTTCATCAAAGATGAATGGTGTATCAGATACAAGGAGATTGCTTAAGGGCTTGGCTATCTTTGAAAAATCTTTAATGAACCTTCTATAAAAACCAGCATGCCCTAAAAAACTTCTAATTGCCTTGACATCACTGGGTAGGGGTAGTTTTTCAATAAGTTCTACTTTAGCTCTAGCAACCTCAATGCCTTGGTGAGAGACCTTGTGACCAAGGACTATTCCTCCTGTCACCATGAAGTGGCATTTTTCCCAGTTCAAGACCAAATTGGTTTCTTGGCATCTTTTCAATACCAAGGCGAGGTGATGTAGGCAACTAGGAAAAGAATCTCCGAATACTGAGAAATCATCCATAAAAACTTCAATGAATTTTTCTATCATATCTAAAAAGATAGAAAGCATGCAGCGTTGGAAAGTTGCAGGGGCATTACATAATCCAAATGGCATGCGCCTATAGGCAAACACTCCATACGGACAGGTAACTGAGGTTTTCTCTTGGTCTCTTGGATCAACCACTATTTGGTTATATCCTGAATAACCGTCGAGAAAACAATAATATGCGTGCCCTGCAAGTCTTTCCAGCATCTGATCCATGAATGGAAGGGGAAAATGGTCCTTTCGTGTAGCCTCATTGAGTTTCCTGTAGTCTATGCACATCCGCCATCCTGTGACGGTCCTTGTAGGTATGAGCTCATTCTTCTCATTGGTAACAACAGTGATCCCTCCCTTCTTTGGCACAACATGTGTGGGGCTAACCCAAGGGCTATCCGAAATTGGGTATATGACTCCTCCTTGCCAAAGCTTCATAACTTCTTTCTGTACCACTTCCTTCATGATTGGGTTCAGCCTTCTTTGGGATTGAATGGATGGCTTGGCATCATTTTCTAATAGTATTTTATGCATGCATATGGCTGAGCTGATTCCCTTCAAGTCAGCAAGGGTCCATCCAATGGCATCCTTATGCTCCCGCAGGACCTTGAGTAGCTCGTCTTCTTGATCTTGACTGAGGGATGAATTTATGATCACTGGGTAGTTTTCATTTTCTCCTAGATAGGCATATTTGAGAGTGGGTGGCAATGCTTTGAGTTCAGGTTTGGGTGCTTCTGATTTTTCGCTCCCTTCCTTTGGTGCATCTGGTATATATGTTTCTGTTGTAGCTACCTCTTCACTTGATTCAGATTCTTCCTCTACCAATCTCTGGTTCTCTTCAGGTTCATCTTCTTCAAAATTCTCCTGCACTTTATCCTCAAGTGCATCTAACCTCATGTATTCCCCCAATTGTTCCGGTGGATAACTCATGGCCTTGAACACATTGAATGTCATCTTTTCATTGTGTAATCTAAGGGTGAGGTCACCTTTTTGAACATCAATGACAGCTCCAGCAGTGGCCAAGAATGGCCTTTCCAAAATGATAGAGGTTTTGGCGTCTTTCTGCATGTCCAGCACCACAAAATCTGCTGGGAATATGAAATCTCTTACTTTTACTAGCAAATCCTCCACTATCCCGTGAGGGAATTTGAACGATCGGTCTGCCAGTTGTAGAGCCATTTTTGTTGGTTTAGCCTCCTCAATTTTCATCTTTCTCATCATAGCTACTGACATCAAATTGATGCTGGCCCCTAAGTCACAAAGAGCCTTTTCTACTGTGATTTCTCCTATAATGCAAGGGATCTAAAAACTCCCAGGATCCTTCAGTTTCTGAGGTAGTTTATGCTGAATGATAGCACTGCACTCTTCAGTTAGTATCACAGTCTCATTGTTCTTCCAGCTTCTCTTCTTAGTCATTAGCTCCTTCAAAAACTTGGCATAAAGTGGCATTTATTCTATGGCTTCAGCAAATGGTATGTTGATTTGTAGCTTCTTTAAGATTTCCAAAAATCTCAAGAACTGGTTGTCATCTTCCTTTTTCTTCAATAGCTGGGGGTATGGAGCTCTTGAGACGTTGAGTTGGGGTATCTTTTTCTCTTTCTGCAAACTTGGCGTGCGGGGTCGCATTCCATCTTGCTCCTCTTCCTTTTCAATTGAGCTTTCTTCTAGTGGTTTTTGGGGATTTTCCTTCAGTTCTTTCCCACTCCTAAGTGTGATAGCTTGACACTCCTCCCTTTTGCTTGAATGAGCATCATAGCAAAAATTGTGGTTCGGAAGCTGCTTAAAAAGATAGCTAATTTGTGTCTCCAGTGTGATGGCAGCATTTTGATTCTGCATGTTTGACTGCACTTCCTCTTTGAATGCTTTACTGTCTTGAATGTCTCTGCATATTCCTTCAATGAAGGTTTCGATCTTAGAGAGCTTGTCATCAATTGATGAGTGATTCGGAGCAGATGTACTGTTTTGGTTTTGATAAGTGTGTGGAGAAGTGTTGTTGTGGGGGTGTTGAGATGTCCTCTGGGTGAATTGTTGGTGAGCTGCATTGTTGTTGGAGTTGTAACGTCTCTGGTCTTGGTTTTGATCTTGCTCACTTCCCCACCCAAAGTTCAGGTGATTTCTCCATCCAGGGTTGTAGGTCTTGGAGTATGGATCATAGTTTTTCCTTGGTGAATTCCCAATGTAGTTGGCTTGCTCATGACTCCCTTCTGCTTCTTGGTTTACTCCTTCTTGTGTTGTTGATGAAGTGGAGATTGCTGCTACTTGGTTCATCTCCATCTTCTTGGTGAGGTCAGCCAGCTGCTGGGTAATGAGCTTGTTTTGGGCCAACAGAGCATCCACATTGTTTAGCTCCATCACTCCTCTTGTGTTCCCTCTTTCGGAAGCATAGAAGTAGTCGTTTTCTGCTACTGTTTCAATAACATCTATGGCTTCCTCAATGGTCTTCTTCTTGTTCAAGGACCCTCCAGATGAATGGTCTACTGCCTTTTTTGACTCATAAGAGAGCCCTTCATAGAAAATGTGCAGCTGGACCCATTCGTTGAACATGTCAGGTGGACACCTCCTTGTTAAGTCTTTGAACCTCTCCCATGCTTCATACAGAGTCTCACCATCCTGTTGCCTGAAGGTTTGAACCTCAGCTCTCAGCCTATTGATTCGTTGAGGAGGGTAGAATCTTGCTAAGAATTTGTTCACCACATCCTCCCAAGTTGTCAAGCTCTCCCTTGGGAAGGATTCCAGCCACTTGGCTGCCTTGTCTCTGAGTGAGAAGGGAAATAAGAGCAATGTATAGGCGTCAGGATGAACACCATTAGATTTTATTGTGTCACATATTCTCAGGAATGTGGTCAAATGTTGGTTGGGATCTTCTTGAACACCTCCTCCAAACGAACAGTTGTTCTGAACAAGGGTGATGAGCTGTGGTTTAAGTTCAAAGTTGTTGGCATGGCTTGTTGGATTTTGGATGCTACTTCCACAATTGCCTGGGTTTGGATTAATGTAAGAGCCCAAAACTCTTCTATCCTCCCCAGCATGATTTGCTCCACCTCCTCTGCCATGGTTGTGAGTCTCTTCTTCATGATGATTTTCCATGTTTTCTTCCATGTTTGGTTCAAAGTATTCCTCAAACTGTTCCTCCTCTTCTTCAGCACCAACTACTCGTTTTTCTTTTGCCTCCCTCCTTAGTCTAAGGAAGGTTCTCTCTGGTTCAGAATCAAAGGAAGTTGAAGCCCTGCTTCTTCTCCCTGTCATACAACCAACAAGTACAAGCAGAGAATATAGGTGCAGACAGTATTTGTGTCAGAATTGATGTTAGTTGTGGGTGATGCAATATATCAAACAGTTAGTGGGTTAGCAAACAGAATCTGAAAATAACAAAGAGAAACAAAAGAGTAGATGGAGAAGGGAAGAAGTTTAACTAAAACGAAAAGTAAATCACTCAAACAGAAAAATGAAATTCACAAAATAAAATGCTCAATCTAGTGATCTTCTAATCTAATCATTGTTGATGCACAATCAATCCCCGGCAAAGGTGCCATAAACTTGATTCACGGAAAACTTGTCTCTCAACAAATCTCCCTTCGGCAAGTGTACCGAAGTTGTCGTCAAGTAAAAACTCACAATAGAGTGAGGTCGAATCCCACAGGGATTGATTGATCAAGCAACTTTAATTAGAAGAATGTTCTAGTTGAGCGAATCCAGAATTTGGGTTGAGAGTTGCAGAAAATAAAATGGCGGGAATGTAAATAACAGAAAAGTAAATGCTAGAATTAAAGGACTGGAAGTAAATGACTGAAAATAAATTGCAGAATTGTAAATGGGAATGGGGGATTTGCTCATAAAAGTAAATGGCAGAAATTAAAGAGAATGGGTAAGATTAGAGATGGGGAGTTCATTGGGCTTAGGAGATGTTGCAATTCTCCGAATCAAGTTCATTTTCATCTCTTCCTCAATCAATGCACTCATTGATCTCCTTGGCAATCTTAAGTGATTGAATTGCAATTTCTTGCAATTCAATCTCTCAAATCTTGATCAATAACCAATTCCTTGGTCAATTGCTCATGAGAAAAGAGATGAAAATATTTGGCCCAGCATGAGAAAGCATTTCTAGCTTGATCTCTTCATTCCTCTTCCAAGGTTCAAAAGAGATCCAAGTTTGAATAGCTTCTCTTCCAAGATAACTACTCAATTGGATGAAGACCGAAAGCTTTCAAGTAAAATCAAGAGGAAAGATAGAAGAAGAACAATGAAAATTAGTATTGATCCATCAAATTACAACAGAGCTCCCTAACCCAATGAAAGGGGTTTAGTTGTTCATAGCTCTTGAAGATGAAAACAAAGATGGAGAATACATCATAAAACTAGAAATTGCAAAGAAAGTAAAATACAGAGAGTGGTTCTTCAGCCTCCAGAACTATTTTACAATTCAAAGCTACTCCTATATATACTACTCTTCTCAGCTTCTAGTTCACTCTTCAAGTCTTGGGCCTTTGGATCTTGAGTTTGAAGCAGTTCCTTTCTTTATTTGGGCTTGGCTTTACTTGCAGAGAGAAAGTGCGGAGTGGGCAGAGACTTAAGCTCAGGGCGTAAAGAGTGTTAATCATTTAGTGAAAGTCCAAGTTCGGGAACGTTAGTGACACTTAACATTGTCACTAACGTTCCAATGCACCCCTTTTGCCTCACGTTAAAACCCACGTTAACTAGGTTAACGTGGTTTTTAACGTTGCCTTGTCAACCTTCGAGAACGTTAGTGACACTCAACAATGTCACTAACGTTCCAGTGTGCCCCTTCTTGCTTCACGTTAAAGCTCACGTTAACTAGGTTAACGTGGCTTCTAACGTGGCCTTTGCCATCCTTCGAGAACGTTAGTGACATTCAACATTGTCACTAACATTCCAATGTGCCACTAGGTCTCACGTTAGAGTCCACGTTAACTAGGTTAACGTGGCTTCTAACGTGGCCATCTTTTAGCCATCCCAACGTTAGTGACAATGTTGAGTGTCACTAACGTTGGCTCATCCTTCATTTCTCATCGTTAGCTTCTACGTTAACCAAGTTAACGTGGAAGTTAACGTGAGTCTTGGGGGTTGTGTGGTTGCTTCAACGTTAGTGACAATGTTGAGTGTCACTAACGTTGTCGACAACTCTTCATCTTTTACGTTAGTTCCCACGTTAACGAAGTTAACGTTGGAGTTAACGTGGTACTTAGCACCATAGGCCAACGTTAGTGACAATGTTGAGTGTCACTAACGTTGGCTTCTCTCCCTCCCCCTTAACGTTAGAGGCCACGTTAACTAGGTTAACGTGGCTTCTAACGTGGCCACTTATGAGAAATTGCCAACGTTAGTGACAATGTTGAGTGTCACTAACGTTGGCTCAACTTCTTTTCTCCACGTTAGAGTTCACGTTAACTTGGTTAACGTGACTCTCTAACGTGGGCATTGATGGCTTTTTGAGAGTGTTATTGGCAATCACTTTTCTCATTAATCCTTGCAAGTTACCTCCCCTTTTCTTGCTTCTTTTTGGTCCTGAAATCAAGCAACAAAGTGCATCAAAGCTCTAGTCCAAGTCATGAGTAATGCAACATAATATTTGTCACTAAACTTATGCAAAATCCTCATGAAATCATGTAAAATGCATAATGTATGCTTGAGTCAAGGCATAAGTGAATATTTACCCAAAACTAGCTTATTTCCTAAAGAAATGCATGAAACTAACCTAAAAACAGTAAAGAAAAGGTCAGTGAAACTGGCCAAGATGCCCTGGCATCAAAGATAAACCATAAAATAGTGGTTTATCAGCTAACAACCAATTTTTATATGCTTCTAATATGAATCCTGTGAACTCTGAGACCTCTCAGAAGAAAGGCATGTTAGAAGTGGAAACTGTTAATGCTCTTCTTGCTCAGAACAAGCTTATGTCTGAGCAAATAAATCTAATTACTCAACAGTTGAGTGGAATGCAAGTTTCAGCTATCAACACTCATAATGCACCTCAAGACATCTCTTATGACTTGACAGGTAATTTTATGCCAAACGAGAATTATAATTATGCTCAATTTTCTACTGAACATGTCAATTACATGGGGAATGCTTCTAGAAACCCCAATAATGATCCATACTCTAAGACTACAATCAGGAGTGGAGAAGTCACCCAAATTTTGGGTGGAGAGACCAACCTCAGTGACTCTAAAATTTTAATAATAATTCTCAAGGTGGTTTTCAACAGAATAATTTTAATAACCACTAGTTCCAGTCATCTCAACACGCAACTCCTCAGTCTTAAAATACTACTGATTTAGAAGCACTAGTGACGGGTTTTATACATGCAGCCAGAGCATCAATTAAGAACTTGGAGATTCAGATGGGTCAATTAGCCACAAAAGTTAATGAAATTAATCAGAGGTCTGCAAATAGCCTTCCTGGTAGCACAATTCTAAATCCAAGAGAGGAGTGTAAGGCTATCACCTTTAAGTGGACAGGTGGCAAGTACGGAAGTACAAGTTACTGAGGAGCCTGTTGAAAAACAAGCTCTAGAGAAGAAGAAAGATGAGGTGGAGCACATCCCTCATAGGCGTGCAAATAATCCATTCCCAGTCTCTCTTGACACTCATCCTACGTTGCCTAAGGCGCCTGAGTACAAGCCTAAAATGCCATATCCTCAGAGACTTCAAAAGGAAACCAAGGACAAGCAGTTTTTGAAGTTCTTGGAAGTCTTCAAAAAGTTGCAAATCAATATTCCCTTTGCTGAGGTTTTGGAGCAAATGCCTCTCTATGTCAAATTCATGAAGGAGCTGTTGTCAAAGAAGAAGCCTTTAAAGGGAGATGAAACATTGCTCCTGACTAAGAAATGTAATGCCATCATTTAGAATAACTTGCAAAGGAAGATGCCAGATCCAGGAAGCTTTTAAATTCTATGCTCCATTGGGAGCACAACCTTTGAGAAAGCGTTATGTGATCTGGGAGCAAGCATCAATTTAATGCCCTTGTTTGTGATGAAGAAGCTGCAAATCTAAGAGGCACAACCCACAAGGATAGCATTACAGATGGCAGATAAATCTATAAAACCTGCATATGGATTAGTAGAGAATACCTTGGTCAAAGTGGGTAAGTTCTTCCTCCTAGCAGATTTTGTGATTCTTGACATGGGGAGGATGAGAATGCCTCTATAATTCTAGGAAGGCCATTTCTGTCCACTGGGAAAGCTTTAATTGATGTAGAAGTGGGTGAATTAGTGCTTAGAGTGCATAATGAGCAACTAGTCTTTTATGTCTTCAAATATATACATTCAGCAGGTGAAGAAGAGAGGTGCATACAGACTGGGCTTATTAATCCGAACCTTCAAGAACCCCCTGATGATGCACAGCAGAATCTGTAGCTCAAACCTCCTTTGGTAACAATCAATAAAATTCCTCCTGACATCAAACCTAAGTTTGGTATCGGGAATGCATCATCCACCAAGGCGGAGGTTCCCAAAAAGAAGAAAGTACCCAGGGGATGGAGAAACAAAAAGATTTCCACTGAAGACTTCTCCCCAGGAATGAAGGTGGTGCTGACTAGCAATCTAGTGTTAACTTATACAGTAAATAGAATCCTCTCTCTGGAGCATATTGAGCTACTTTATGGGGACACAAGGAGAAGATTCACAGTGAGGGGGTGAAGAGCTGAGCCCCTATGATCTTTCTCCTTAAAGGAGCTGACCGTCAAGCTAGTGACGGTAAAGAAGCGCTTGTTAGGAGGCAACCCGATGATTTTGTATCCTTAGACTATTTTCCATTGTAGTGGTTTTATTATTTATTTGATTTTTGTTTAGGCTTTACTGTTTTTCCTTTGTTTTACATATTTTTTGATCATGCAGAAATTTTGGAACAGGAACTGGACATTTAGAAAAATTTTTGCCCACTCTGGAGACGGTTGATTCAGTTAGGTTGACACCGAACTTGGGATTTGCAAGTTCAGCGCCATGCATGCATACAAAAGGAGAGTTAGCCACTGGAAGGCCCACGCCAAACTTGGAAATCCCAAGTTCAGCGTGGGGAACGACATCAGTTCGCGTGCAATTAGACCAAGTTTTTTTGCGCCGAACTTAAGCAATTCAAGCTCAGCATGGATATATGCGTGCCGCAGTGAGATTTTTCTACTGGAAGGTCCATGCTAAACTTGGGATATCCCAAGTTCAACGTGGAGAACGACGTGAAAGTAGCGTAAACTAGAGCCAAGAGTCCACGCTGAATTTGGAAAATCCCAAGTTCAGCGTGGAGAACGACGCATCAAGGACACAAATTGAAAAGAATCCCATGCCAAACATCCATCCATCTATATTTGGCGATAGTTTCTACCTATGGAGCCATATCAATTACAATTAGCAAATTTCACAACCAAATCCCTTTTCACTTAGTCCCCACATCAATCCAAACACCCCTGATTCCCTTTCTTTTTTTTCATTCTTCATTTCTTCCCATTACCCTTTTGACCAACCCCTTCCCTCCTGATCCCCATTCCCATTCCATATACATACCACCCCCCTTATATATATATATATATATATATATATATATATATATATATATATATATATATATATATATATATATATCCATTCCCCCCTTATCTATATATATATAATAAATAAAATAAAATAAATCAATAAATAATTAAAGGAAGAAGGGACAAAAGTACACCTGAAGGTTCACACACTGGACACGATTACACTTCAATCATTTAATGACTCACGCGTGCACACTATTTATAAACTCCGACGGATGCATTTACCCTTCGGGCCATCGGCGTGTAGCGTCGTTAAATGATTGAAGTGTAATTGTGTCCAGCATGTGCACTTTCAGGTGTATTTTTGTCCCTTCTTCCTTAAAAAAATAAACACGAAAAATATTGTATCTACCGGAGTGTATAAATGGTGTGCACGCGTGAGTCATTAAATGATTGAAATGTAATTGTGTCCAACGTGTGAACTTTCAGGTGTACTTTTGTCCCTTCTTCCATAATTAAATAATTATATATAGGAATAATAAAATAAAATAAAATAAAATAAGTTTTAAATTTTTATCTCTCTTGCCCTTTTATTATTTTCAGCTTCTTTTGCATTAATATTTGTTTTTATTCCTCCATACGTTCTTTTTACGTCTCTCTATTTTCAGTTCTTCTTTGCTTGAGGACAAGCAAACTTTCAGGTTTGGTGTTGTCGATTCGCTTGTGGATTTTCTATTTATTTTAATGACACCAAAGGGAGTCGAATCATCTTCACGGAGGAGCACAGCCTGAAGAATGAGATGGCCACTAGTATAATTGAGGTGGCTCAGTTCTTCTTCATTTTCATTATTATTTTGCTATTTTTTATGATTAGGTTCCTGTTTTCGACTTATTTTGTTATTGCATGATCAGTTATTATTCCAATTCCTAGGTTTTAGTTTAATTTACTGCTTATTTTGTTATTTAATTTTTATTCTGAAAGAATGTCTCATGTATTGATCACTAAGCTTGAAATCAAAAGAAAAAAAGGAAGAAAAAGATGTAATGCTTGAGAAATTGAGTTTATATTTAAGATTAGTCTGGTTTACTTAAATCTGGTGGTATTGTTATGATTTTGAATGCATGACATGAACAGTGTATAGTTGAATTTGAATCAAGGGATGTTGATGTATGACGAATAGGAATTTAGACAACTATTATAAATTCTCTGAAATAAACAAAAATTTAATCCTTGAAGCAGAAGAAATAGCAAAAGAAGAATAAGAGCAACGTCCAAGGCTCTGAGCCTCAATGACTAGGGAGGTCTGACATGATTAAAAGCTCAAAGAGCTGTTTCCCTAGTTTTATTCTTGCGGTATTCTTGTGTCAAGTAATCCTTGAGACGGAATATTTAGAGTCATGACCAAATGCATTTAGCAGAGTATGCCAAAGGCTTTGAGCACCACTGTCTGGAAGAAGCTGAAAGAGTAATCAGGACTTAAAAGAGTTCCCCAGTTAAGGGCTTGTGGTGTTCTTGTGTCAAGAAACCATTGAGACAGAAGAACATTTAAAGTCACGGCTAGACTCAGGGTGCAAAGCACCAACTCATTGAGAAGTAAAGGATATATGCTGTGTTCAAGGATTAAAATGAAGTATGAAGATCAGAGAGTTCATAATATAATTCGGATTCTAATTCTGAATGATAGTGACATTCCTCTGATTCAAAAGAGAGTGAGATTCCAAAACTGTTCAGAATTACAATAGATAAACCCCACTTTAAGAAGAGACATGAGCATAACTGAACTCTGGCTTCTCATGCAAATTCACATCTTGATCTTGTACTAATTTTGGTTGCTTGAGGACAAGCAACAATTCAAGTTTGGTGTTGTGATCCGTGAGCATCTTCTCTGTCTTTTCCTTGTGAATTTGCACTTGAATTGCTAAGTTTAATCAAGATTTAATATATTTTAGCCACTATGAATGCTACTTTGAGTTGTGTTCAATACTATTTATTTCAGGTAGCATTTTGGATGGATTTCACGGAGTTTAAGTAAAGGCTAGAGAATAGAAAGAGTGAGGAATGTATGCTGCCTTCTCCACGCTGAACTTGAATTCAAGTTCAGCGCCAGATCAAAAGCTCTAAAGAAAGTCTACGCGCATCACTCCACGCTGAACTTAGGTTAATCCAAGTTCAGCGTGGACCCAAGAAAAAGCACAAGTTTAGCCACTGCCTCCTCTACGCTGAACTTGGGAATTCTCAAGTTCAGCGTGGACCTTAATGAAGGAGTGGTCCCCAATACATTCCAAAGGCTACGAGAATCAATTAATTTATTTTGGTTAAACTTTTATTTTATTTATAATTAGGAAAAATATTATTTAGTTTTGGAAATATATTTTACATTAATTAGGATTAGATATAAAAGGGAGAAGAATCAGCCCTTCGGGCTCATCTCTTCTCTTCGACCTCATTCCGTAATTTTAAGTTTTTCTGAATCCTAGTTTTCTCTCTGCACCATAAGCAACTAAACCTCCACTATTAAGGTTAGGAGCTCTGTCTATTGTATGGATTGACACTATTATTTTTCTATTTTAATTCATGTACTGATTTATAATTCAAGAATTGTTTTCGTTCTTTATTTTATGAATTTTGGTGGAACGGAAGTCTAAACCTTGTTCTAATTGAGTTCTTGTATAACTTGGAAAAGCTCTTTACTTGAACAACAACTTGAAAAAAATTCTCCTAAACTACTAATTATCTGGACTTAATGGGATACGTGACATATAATCCTCTTATATTTGGGTAATTAGGGTTTCTGTGGCATATAAACTAGAATTAAACTTCACCCTCTATTTGGAATTAAGTGACCAAGGAATTGGCGGTTGATGAAGGTTGGAGGAGACTAAAAATGTCTAAGAAATTAGGGTTTAGTCATTTATAGTTTGCCATGAATTAAATCTTGCATGATTGAAATAGTTAGTAAGAAAAGTCAATCCGGAAGATAGATATCTCTGAAACCTTAACTGTTTTCTCCATATATTTCACAACCAATTTACTGTTTACTTTTTTATTCTCTGATTTACTGTTTAATGCCATTGAGACCCAAACACTACTTTTTATTTGTCTAACTAAGCAAATCACTTGACCATTGTTGCTTGATCCATCAATCCTTATGGGATCGACCCTCACTCACCTGAGGTATTACTTGGTACGACCTGGTGCACTTGCCGGTTAGTTTGGGGTTGTAAATTTTGTACCATGCAGCACCACCAGCATTCCTACAGCCCCTCTACCATCTGATGTCCCAGCTATCTGATGACATAACACATTCGGAGTGCCGCTCCAGACATCGCTATGAGCACTTGAGGATGCTTATTGATGACAAGTCATCTTAGCCTAGTTTCACTAGCCTTTTTCTTTTGTTTTCAATTGATTTATGCACTTTCTTGAGCCATAAGCAAGCCAATTGGGTAGATTTCCATGTTTCCTTTGATTCAATCAACCATAGATGAATTAATGCAATTTCATGAGGTTTTATGCTATAATTATCATATATTATGAAAGAATGAATATCTCATGATTTTTGAGCATAGCTTTGATGTGTTTGATTGATTGATGATAGGTGAAGAAAGCTTGGAGAAAGGTTGAAGCAAAGAGGAATGGCTAGGAGCAAGAGAGAACAAAAAGTTTGAGCAAAAGTTTGCCTCAAACTTTAGCTCAAACTTTTGGGAGAAAAGCTTGAGCCAACGTTTGCCTCAAACTTTTTAGCAAACGTTGGCGCCATCAGCAACACACCCTGGAGAGAAAAAGTTTGCGCCAACGTTTGCCTCAAACTTTTTGGCAAACGTTGGCGCCACATATATGCACAAGGGGGCCAACGTTTGAGCAAAAGTTTGACCCCAAACTTTGGCTCAAACGTTGGTAGCAGCAAGAATGGGGCAGCTGATGTAAAAAGTTTGAGTAAAAGTTTGCCTCAAATTTTTACTCAAACTTTTACTCAAGCTTTTAAGATTCACAACCCGGTTCACATTGGTTCTCTCTCCAACTCCAAGAGCAATCAACCAAGGCCTCTATCAACCCAATTCCATCAAGAGCAAAGGCCCAATTCAAGGCTTGAAGACCATTTGAAGAAAGTGTATAAATAGATTAGGATTTAAGTTTTTAAGGAGCTTTTCTTTTTTTCGGTTTTGATTAGGTAGTTTTGTAGAGAGCTCACTGTGACATTTTGGCATTGTTGTTTCAGAATTCAAGAGAATTGGGGAGGAGAATTGATCTCTCTTCTTCCTTGTTCTTGCTTGAGCACTCTTTACTTTTCTTGCTTCGGATCTTGGGTGGAGAATTGAAGAACTTCTGTTTCAATCTCACCTTGAGATCTTGTTTAATTTTCTGCTTAATTGAATTTCCTTTTCTGTTAATCGCTTCTTATTCTATTCTCTCTGCAATTTACACTTCTTCATTTCCTTTGCAATTGTTCTTGCTGGATCTAGGAAGGCATTGAGATCTAGACTTGGTTATCTAGTCTCTTGAGTCCTGAGATCTGGATTCCCCATTTTCGATTCTCTGTTTAATGCTTTTCAAGCCCATTTACAATTCCGTTTTAGATCCGATTCAATTCAAGTCATCTTTTACTTTTCTGTTTATTGCATTTTACTTTTCCTTGTTTGATTTCTGCAAATCCCATTCCCAATTCCCTTTACAATTCAAGCCATTTACATTTCTTGCACTTTAAGATTCTGCAATTTACATTTCTTGCGTTTTAAGTTTCTGCTATTTAATTTCTTGCTCTTTAAGATTCAGCCTCTTTAATCTCTCTGTACTTTAAATTCATGCCAATTGTCCCTCTCCCTTTACTTTCCATGCAATTTAAATTCTGTTAATCACAAATCTCTCAACCAAATCATGATTCGCTTGACTAAATCAACCACTAAGCTAAAATTGCTCAATCCTTCAATCCCTGTGGGATCGACCTCACTCCCGTGAGTTATTATTACTTGATGCGACCCGGTGCACTTGCCGGTGAGTTTTGTGTCGGATCGTTTTCCGCACATCAAGTTTTTGGTGCTGTTGCCGGGGATTGATTTAGATTGACAATGATTAAGTAAAGTGGAAATCTAGATCAAGCATTTTTTCTTTTCGGTTTGTTTAATTTTTGATTAACCCACTAACTGTTTGAATTTTTGCTTAAGCTAAGTCAAACTTCATTCTATCAATAGATTGAAGTGTCACTGGTTTTTGTGTGTTTCTTGTGTTTTGCTTGTATATCAGATACAAGAAGAGAGATCCCTACCTTTCATGAAACTAACGAAAGAATCCTCCGAAGGCTAAGAAGAGAAGCAAGAGAAAAAAATGTTGCTGGAGAGGAAGAATCAGATGAAGAATATCATGAATTGGAGGAACACTCAACAAATCCAACAAATCCACCAGTGAGAATGGCCAACAACAATGGTTAACCCCAGAGGAGAGTCTTGGCTTCATATACACTTGCTAATCCAAGGCATTGTGGGAGTAGCATCCTTACCCCAAATGTCGATGCAAATAACTTTGAATTGAAGCCCCAACTCATCACCTTGGTGCAAAACAACTGTTCCTATGGAGGAGGCCCCTTGGAAGATCCAAACCAGCACCTATCCACCTTCCTGAGGATATGTAACACAGTGAAGACCAATGGTGTGCATCCTGACAGTTACAAATTGCTGCTATTTCCATTTTCCCTCAAAGACAAAGCCACTCAATGGTTGGAATCCTTCCCAAGAGACAGCATCAACAACTGGGATGATCTAGTAACCAAGTTCCTTGCCAAGTTTTACCCACCTCAAAGAGTTATTAGATTGAAGACTAAAGTACAAACATTCACACAAATGGATGCTGAACCCTTGTATGAGGCATGGGAACGATACAAAGCTCTAATCAGGAAATGCCCTCTTGAGATGTTTAATGAATGGGATAAACTCCAAAATTTTTATGAAGGACTGACAATGAAAGCTCAAGAGGCACTTGACTATTCAGCAGGAGGCTCTATGAAACTCATGAAGACAGCTGAAGAGGCCCAAAACCTCATTAATATGGTGGCAAACAATCAATATTTCTTTGCTCATCAGAGACAACGTCAGCCATCACAAAGGAAAGGAGTGATGGAGTTGGAAGGAGTGGACTCAATTCTGGCTCAAAACAAAATGATGCAGCAGCAAATTCAGCAACAATTTGATCAAATGGCCAAGAGGATTGATAGTCTCCAAGTTGCAGCAATCAACACAAGCCAATCATCAACCAAATGGGGGCAAAATGAAGAAAACCAAGAAGATCAGCAGCATGAACAACCTCAATATGTGCACAACCAAAGCTGCGGCCAAAATGAAGTTTATGGTGACACCTACAATCCATCCTGGAAGAACCATCCAAACATAAGATGGGGAGATAACCACACTCAAAACCAGCAACCATGGCAAAGAAATTCAAACCAAAACAACTCAAGAAATAACCAAAACCACAACCAGCAAAATACTAACCCCAACCCATATAGAAAACCCCAAAACAACCACCCAAATTCCAGTTACTATCCACCCAATAACCAAACCACTAACCAAAACACCTACCATCAACCTTCAATATCTCACAACCAGCCACAAGCGTCACAAGACACTCAAAGAATCTCCAATTTGGAGATATTGATAGAAAAGATGATGAAGCACCAAGATATAATGATGGAAAAACTCATGAAAAATCAAGAGATGGCCAGACAAGATCAAGAAACAGCAAGAAAAGATCAAGATGCAGTAAGAAAAGATCAAGCCATAACAAGCAAAAACCAAGAAGCTTCAATCAGAAATCTTGAGACGCAAATGGAACAAGTAGCTAAACAAATTACAGAGATGGGTGAGAAGCAACCAAATGCATCCCCTAGTGCCACTCAAAACCACCCAAGGGACAAAGGAAAAGCTACAAAGTGGGAGGAGTGCAAAGCAATCATAGTGGGAAGTGAGAAGACTGGGGAGAAGGAAGCCATCAATCAGGAAGAACACAACAAACAAATTCCACAAGAAGAGACAGAAGAGAGAAGTGAAGAGGATAGAAAGACCAAGAATGCAAAAAGCTCAAAGAGAGATAAGGACATCCCTGAAACACAACTACAAGAGAAGAAGGAAGGGATGAAGCCATATATCCCCAAACTTCCATATCCTCAAAGATTCAAAAAAGAAAACGAGGATAAGCAATACTCAAAGTTCCTGAACATATTCAAGACACTCAGCATCAATATTCCTTTCTTAGAAGCACTTGAACAGATGCCATTATATGCCAAATTTATGAAAGAAGTGCTAACAAAGAAAAGACCCTTGAAGGAATGACAGATTATTGAAATGACAATGGAGTGTAGTGCTATTCTCCAAAGAGGTCTACCAGAGAAGAAGGATGATCCTGGAAGGTTTTATATACCTTGTACCATAGGAAACATAACTATTGAGAAATCATTCTGTGACCTTGGTGCAAGTATAAACTTGATGCCTCTATCTCTTATGAGGAAGCTTAAAATTTTTGAGCTGAAACCCACTCGAATAACTCTTCAAATGGCTGACAAGTCCATTCAACAAGTACTTGGAGTTTTAGAGAATGTGCTGGTAAAAGTGGGAAAATTCCTTCTCCCAGTTGATTTTGTCATCCTGGATATGGAGGAAGACCCTAACACTCCCATCATCCTGGGGAGGCCTTTTCTTGCTACGGGCAGAGCATTGATAGATGTTGAAAAAGGGGAATTGTTGCTGAGAGTGCATGATGAGCACCTAGCATTCTATGTTTTCAAAACCCCACATGAGCCCACTCAAGAAAAAGAGTGTACGGAGGATAAGGCCAGAGATCAAAATTTGAAGGAGGTAGTCAATGAGTTAGCTTCAAGACTTCCAAATCCATGCTTGAAAGAAGTAGAGATGGTGCAACAGACCAAAGAAATCAAGAAGGAACCAGATCCAAAACCTCCAGATGAGAAATTCAACATCTCAGATAAGGAACCACCAAGGCCGGGAGTATCTCTTGAGAAAGAAAAGAAGAAGAGGCCAAGAGGGTGGAGAAACAAGAAGATCCCTACTGAAGGCTTTTCACCAGGGGATAAAGTAGTGTTAAACACCCAACCAATGAAGGTGTCCCCACAATCATCTGAATACTACACTGTGAACCGGGTCTTTTCACTTGAACACCTAGAGATCATCAAAAAGGAGACCGGAAGGAAGTTCACAGTAAGAGGAGAAAAGCTGAGGCACTATGATTTTCAACCCCCATGATCTAAGGGGATCGATGTCAAGCTAATGACAATAAAGAAGCGCTTGTTGGGAGGCAACCCAACCTGAGGTAGTTTTTTTTTCATAGCCTTTTCAATAAAAATGTTGAATAATTGATATGCATTGCAAGGAGCTAAGTTTGGTGTTGCACACCAAAATAATTTAAGGGAGAATGAAGGATTCTAAGTTTGGTGTTCCACCAAAATCTCATTTAAAAGCATACTCTCACCTCCTGCATAATGCTAGCTCCAAGCAATCAGACAAATTATTCAACCATTTAATTGCTTTTAGTTTTGGTTCCATAACCTTTAGCAAGGTCAAAAGAATTCATAAATGTACAACCTGTTGCATTAGAGACAGTGGCAAGGAATTAAGTTTGGTGTTCTCACACCAAATTAAATCCAAAAGCCACACTCAATTCATGCATACTAACCAGTCACCTAAGGGCTTGAGAAGCAAGCAACTTTTGAGAATTATGCAGGGAACTAACCACCATTTGAGGATATTATGCATCATAACTCAAAAGGGACACAACAGAAGGAAGGACAAAAGAATTGCAAACCAATAGGTTGTATCTATACTTAACTTCTGCTGTTGAGAAATGCTTTGATTTATGTCTTGCTAAAGTGTTCATCTAGTACAAGTAGAATCATTTTTTTTTGCAATAAGTAAGCTAGTCTAAGTGTGTGCTTGTGTGTTTACTTTCACTTAACTAAATGCATGCTTTGTCCCCTGCATCTTTAATTCAATAAAAGAAATGTTTGGAATGTGAAGTAAGATAGTTCTTTGTTAGCTAGAAGTACAATAATAGTAAGTGGTGGTATGTATGTGTGATTGTATGATAGCTCACTTTTAGTGAATAAAAGAACCAGACTGTCTCCTTTTAAGTAGAAAGTAGCTCATTGTCTATGAATCTCAATAAAATAAAAGTCCTTGGCTAAAAAGAAAAATAAAAAGAGAAAAGAAAAAGCCAAAGGTGGCAGCAGAACAAAAGAAAAATAAAAAGAAGTAAAGCTAGACACCAATAGCTTGAACCTTAGAATATATACCTGTGGTGTCTTTGTACTAGGATCTGCTTGGATTATTAAGTTCTTTGGAGTGCATCAACACTCGGTGACTTGGGTTAACTAACCCGGGATCATCAGCTGAAAGTCCACTATCAAGAGCAACCTAACTACAAGGCATTTAGTAACCCAAAGAGGTACTGGGCATCAATGTTTTAAGAAGGAATGTGAGCCAAGTGTCTATAGTGAATAATGTGTCAAGAAATAAATGAACTTGTTACACATGACACTCAAATAAAGCTTATAAAAAGTAATAGCCAAGGATAAAGGAATAATGAGAAGTCTTAGCAGTGTGTTACTTGAAGCTTGAAGGAGACTTTCTAGGCCTAAGAGTCAATAAGAAGTGAGTGTTTACATATCCACATAAAACTCCATGAACTACCAATAATACTCTGCTAGCATGAACATCCTCTTCCATTTCATTCTTTCTTCTCAATAAATCTTTTCTTGCTTGGGGACAAGCAAGCTTTAAGTTTGGTGTTGTGATGACAAGTCATCTTAGCCTAGTTTCACTAGCCTTTTTCTTTTGTTTTCAATTGATTTATGCACTTTCTTGAGCAATAAGCAAGCCAATTGGGTAGATTTCCATGTTTCCTTTGATTCAATCAACCATAGATGAATTAATGCAATTTCATGAGGTTTTATGCTATAATTATCATATATTATGAAAGAATGAATATCTCATGATTTTTGAGCATAGCTTTGATGTGTTTAATTGATTGATGATAGGTGAAGAAAGCTTGGAGAAAGGTTGAAGCAAAGAGGAATGGCTAGGAGCAAGAGAGAACAAAAAGTTTGAGCAAAAGTTTGCCTCAAACTTTAGCTCAAACTTTTGGGAGAAAAGCTTGAGCCAACGTTTGCCTCAAACTTTTTGGCAAACGTTGGCGCCATCAGCAACACACCCTGGAGAGAAAAAGTTTGCGCCAACGTTTGCCTCAAACTTTTTGGCAAACGTTGGCGCCACATATATGCACAAGGGGGCCAACGTTTGAGCAAAAGTTTGACCCCAAAATTTGGCTCAAACGTTGGTAGCAGCAAGAATGGGGCAGCTGATGTAAAAAGTTTGAGTAAAAGTTTGCCTCAAACTTTTACTCAAACTTTTACTCAAGCTTTTAAGATTCACAACCCGGTTCACATTGGTTCTCTCTCCAACTCCAAGAGCAATCAACCAAGGCCTCTATCAACCCAATTCCATCAAGAGCAAATGCCCAATTCAAGGCTTGAAGACCATTTGAAGAAAGTGTATAAATAGATTAGGATTTAAGTTTTTAAGGAGCTTTTCTTTTTTTCGGTTTTGATTAGGTAGTTTTGTAGAGAGCTCACTGTGACATTTTGGCATTGTTGTTTCAGAATTCAAGAGAATTGGGGAGGAGAATTGATCTCTCTTCTTCCTTATTCTTGCTTGAGCACTCTTTACTTTTCTTGCTTCGGATCTTGGGTGGAAAATTGAAGAACTTCTGTTTCAATCTCACCTTGAGATCTTGTTTAATTTTCTGCTTAATTGAATTTCCTTTTCTGTTAATCGCTTCTTATTCTATTCTCTCTGCAATTTACACTTCTTCATTTCCTTTGCAATTGTTCTTGCTGGATCTAGGAAGGCATTGAGATCTAGACTTGGTTATCTAGTCTCTTGAGTCCTGAGATCTGGATTCCCCATTTTCGATTCTCTGTTTAATGCTTTTCAAGCCCATTTACAATTCCGTTTTAGATCCGATTCAATTCAAGTCATCTTTTACTTTTCTGTTTATTGCATTTTACTTTTCCTTGTTTGATTTCTGCAAATCCCATTCCCAATTCCCTTTACAATTCAAGCCATTTACATTTCTTGCACTTTAAGATTCTACAATTTACATTTCTTGCGTTCTAAGTTTCTGCTATTTAATTTCTTGCTCTTTAAGATTCAGCCTCGTTAATCTCTCTGTACTTTAAATTCATGCCAATTATCCCTCTCCCTTTACTTTCCATGAAATTTAAATTCTGTTAATCACAAATCTCTCAACCAAATCATGATTCGCTTGACTAAATCAACCACTAAGCTAAAATTGCTCAATCCTTCAATCCCTGTGGGATCGACCTCACTCCCGTGAGTTATTATTACTTGATGCGACCCGGTGCACTTGCCGGTGAGTTTTGTGTCGGATCGTTTTCCGCACATCACTTATCCTCTCCAACGATGTTGACATTCCACCTGAGCCAAACACCCCACCCGAGCGTTCTGAGGAGGAGGAGACCCAGCATCTTGAGCCGGAAGTGGCCCAAGGCCCACCAGCTGAAGGAGGAGCCGATGTTAGTGATGATTCTTTCCACTCCGCATGAGTTTGAGCACCGAGGACGGTGCTACATCTTAAGTGTGGGGAGGTTGTCCATCTTTAACAAGCATATTTTGGGTGAAAATTTTCATATCCGAACACTTGTATTTTAGTTTTTATTATTAATATGCTTTTTAGTTGCTTTGTATATATTTTATCCTTTTTGCTTTTTACTTTGTTTAATACTTTTTACTTAGCTTATTGCACTTTTTAATTTTGCTTGTACATAACTTTGTATTATATAGTAGTTATGCATATTTTGACATTTTGCTCTTAATTTTGGCTTGTACATATGCTTTTTTTGTGATTTGGGATGATGTGATGATTGCACCTAGTTTGATTTTCTATACATTTTCTATTTTTGTTTGTTTGAAATTAAGAATTAAACTTAGGATTTTTGACTTTTTCCATCCAATCACATTATATATACATATATAAAATAAATCTTAGTCAATTTAATGAAATTTCCAAGAAACTTACTTTTTATTAAGGGCATCGAAATTCAAATTGAAATGAGTTGAAATTTTTCATTGAAACTTACATGGTTTATACATTGTGGAATATGGTTTTTGAGTTAAATAACATACAACTTGTGAGATTCTGAGACTTATTGTGTGGTTGCATTATTCAACCACTTACTTTATTCTTGTGTGTTGCTCTTCTCTATGATTGCGATCTTTGGTTTATTTAATTCTATATGTCCATGGTTTAATGTATATTTATGCATTTATGTGATTGAGGACATCACTTTATTATAGCTCACTTAACCCAAATAGCCTACCATTGCATTTACCCTTGTTTGCCACCTTGAACCTTGATAATCCCCTTTGTTCTTTATTTTGCCACATCATTAACCTTAAGCGGAAAACAATGCATACCATTTATCTGAATCTTTGAATAGCTTAAATTAGTGAGAGTGTGTGATGTTTAAGTGTGGGAAAAATGTGGGAACTTGGGTTGATGAAAATGTAATTTGTGCTTATTGAGAAATATTGAAAATTTGGGTACATGCTCATGTAATATTATAGAAACCATATGCATTGATGAGTTGGTATAAATTATGTTCTCTAAAAAAAAGAAAGAGAAAAAATAGAAAAGAAATAATGAAAAGGGAGACAAAATTACCCCAATATGAAATTCAATAATAATCAATGCATATGTGATGGAATTGGATTTGATGCATGAGTGTGTGTATATGTAAAAATGAGATTATAGGTAGCTAAGCCTGATATTAGAATTGTATAGGTTGTGTATGTGTTAGGTGAGAACTTAGGTTAATCAAAGATTCAAATGCAAGCTCACTTAGCCATATATATATATATCCTTACCTTTACCCTTAGCCCCATTACAACTAAAAGACCTCATGATTTTCGCATATGTACATTAAATACTTGTTGATTGGTTAGATGAAGAACAAACTTTAGAAAGTATGATTAGAAGAGAATTGAGTTAATTGACCCTAAACACTTGAGTGACTAGAGTGCATACACATATCTAGTGAGGGTTCAATCACTCAATTCCATATTTCCACCTATGATCATTCCTTATCTTGCAAGTTTGCTTAAATTCTTTTATATGAATAATTTCAATTGTGAATTTGATTCGGTTATGATTGCCTTAGCCCCTTAACTGTGTATAGAGACTTTCTTCAAAATTGATTTATGTGGACTAGTTAAATACATA
Organism: Arachis hypogaea; assembly: GCF_003086295.3. NCBI lineage: Eukaryota > Viridiplantae > Streptophyta > Magnoliopsida > Fabales > Fabaceae > Arachis > Arachis hypogaea. The sequence goes on from NC_092050.1 coordinate 85,584,422, forward strand.
TAGATAGTTAGATAGTATAAGGTATTATAGTTACATGCATATAGATAGTTGCATTGAATAATTGTTGATTCCCCTTCTTCTCTTTCTTTAGTATAACATGAGGACATGCTATTGTTTAAGTGTGGGGATGTGATGAATCCAAATTTTATGATATTTATTTGCTCTATTTGGGTGGATTTAATAAACTTTTCTTGCATTTACCCATTGAAATAGCATAGTTTCATGATTTCTTTCCATTGTGTTTAAAAGTGAAAACATGCTTTTTAGGCCTTTTAATTGCTAAATTTTATTCACTTTAATCCTATTTGGTGCCTTGATGTATTTGCTAAGTGATTTTAGGTTTCCAAGGCAAGCATGGGTTGAAAAAGTGAGCAAAGAGCATTCAAAAGAGGAGAAATCATGAAGAAAATGGAGTTTGGAAGCTGCAGCAAGGATGCGTACGCACAGTGATGCGTGCGTACGCACAATTGCAACCTCGTGCAACCATGCGTATGCCTAACTTTTCGTGCGTACACACGATGGGAATTTTGTACGCACGGTAGGTCGTGCGTACGTGCGAATGCATTCACGTGAGGTCATTAATTGCAAATCTTTGGGGTGAATTCTGGGCCTACAAAGCCCAATCCAACTCAATTCTGAAGCTGTTTCAAGCCAAATTGAAGAATGATGAAGGGGGGAACACTTAGGTTTAGGTTTTTACATGTTTTTGTTTAGTTTTTCTAGAGAGAGAAGGGAGAATTAGCGTTTTTAGTTTACTTTCTCTTTAATTTCAGCATTGAATTCTTATTTTAATGTAGTTTCATTTATGTTTCTTGATCTCTTGTCTTGATCATCTTCATTTCTTTTGTTAATTTCTCAATTTTGCCACTTTTATATTTATGAACACTCTTGTTACTTTTAATTTCAATTAATGCAATTTTGATGTTTTATGTTTCTTTTAAAGCTTATTTGAGTTATTATTATCATTTTATTACAATTGGTAGTTATAGAATTTATTTTTATTGCAATTTATGATAATTTTCCCTTTTATGCAGGCTAGGTATTTGATAAAATGTCTCTTTTAGCTTTTGTATGGATAATTAGGCGACCTTGAGTCATAGATGTCCACTCGATATTGTGATTAGGATTGTTAGTTGGTTTGGTTTCCACTAATGCTAGTCTTTCACTAAGTTAATTAGTGAGTTGATTAGGACTTGTGGATTGAGATCAATTATTCCTTTTTGACTTATTCTCGATGTTAGGATAGACTAATTGGGATTAATTCTTAGCAATTATCATGTTTGTGGTCTATGATTAGGATAGGAACCCTTAATTCCCCAATCCTTTCCAAGAGTCCTTCTTGTTACTTGAATTCCATTTCTTGCTGCTTTATTTGCTTTTCATTTAATTCCTTGCATGCATGTCTAAATTCTTGCATTTTAATTTCTTGCCAATTGCTACCTCAACACCCTTGCCTCATAGCCAACAATTTGACACTTAATTGCAATTCCTAGCGAGAACGACCCGGGATTTAAATCTCCCGATTATTTGATTTGAATTGTTTGATTTGAATTGTGACTTATCTTATTTTAAATTTTGATGTTGGTTGATTGTGGGTTCGGACTGTACTTGCAACGAAGAAATTCTATTTTGAGAAAAATTCCAAACCTACTTTAGGCCATCATCATATATTTTTTAAAATTATCACAAAATATGTATTCAAAAAATATAATATATATATTTTTTAAATAAAATATTTAAAAATATCTATATAATAACAAAGAACGTATAGATATCAAGTAGATTATTCTGGACCTGGCCCCCGGGTCCATCTTCGGAAGGGTCAACATATACCTCTTAGATCTATTCTGACTTGGGTGTCAGACTGTCTTTGCAGGTACCATCCCCGCAGCTCCGATCAGACAATCTGGCAACCTCTACGATTCGCAAGTCCCCAATCCATCTCACTACCCGTACCAGAGACTTGAAGTACATTAGCGCCATCTATGGGGATTGACAAGTTGTGGCGACATGATGGAGAATCTCGAGGATCTATCCTCCAGCCACCACCACAACTCAAACCCACGAAGCCCAACACCTGAACTTCAGGATAGCATTCCCCCCACCCATGGCTTAGGAGGTCGATCGTCAGACCAACAAAATTTGAGCACCCGATGGTTTAGGAGAAAAGGTAATCCAGATAATCAAAGAACTTTGCCTTAGTGTCCAAAACCTTGAAGGCGAGTCACGTCCAAAGAGCGATATCACCCAGAATATGCACGTCAAGCAACCTCCAGGATCCGATCGCATCGTGAAACCAGGAACAATAGGTCATCTGAACAACAACAAAGCAAACGATGTGACCACAGAACTTCCAGAGATCCATGATGTCGACACGACGAGAATGATCGAAGGCACTCTTGGGAGGCTAAGTGAACACGCAGCGAGCATGTGATAATGGGATCTAGCCCATTAACCGAGAAAATCATAAAATCCAAACTCCCAAAAGGTTTTGACAAAGCCACCGAAATGGAGTATGACGGCACCAAAGATCCCCAGGAACACCTAACGACCCTCGAGGCTAGGATGAACCTGGAAGGAGCTGCTAATGCGGTCCGATGTAGGGCCTTTCCGGTAACCTTAGCCGACCCCATGATCTAGTGGTTAAATGCCCTCCCCAATGGCTCAATAGCCAGCTTCAACGACATTGCCAGGAAGTTTATGCACAGTTCATCACTAGGATCACCAAAGCAAAACACACAATAAGCCTACTCGAAATCAATCAAAGAGCTAACGAATCCATGAGGAAATACCTCAATAGATTCAACGATGAATGTCTAATGGTCGATGGGCTCACGGACTCGATAGCCAGTTTTTATCTGACCAATGGCTTCATGAACAAAGACTTCCGAAAGCACCTCACCACCAAACCAGTCTACACCATGCATGAATTCCAAAACGTTGGCAGAGAATACATAAATGATGAAGAAGTAAGCCATGTCATGGTCTCCAATAAAAGATAGCAAGCCAGCACGACACCTTGTAGCAACCCACCACCGAAAGATACCCCAAAAGAATACTTCAAATCTGCTACCTCCAACCGACCATCCAAGGTAGGGAAGTTCACAAAATACACCCCCTACTCGCCCTTATCACAGAAGTCTATCACCAAATCTATCACCAAAATAAGGCATCCTTTCAAAGGCACAACAAGTGAAGGAATATATAGGCGGAAACAAAAATATATACTATGACTATCACCGAGGATACAAACATAAAAGCCAAGATTGCTTTGACTTAAAGGACGCTCTTGAACAAGCCATCCGAGATGACAAACACCCCGAGTTTGCCAAGATCATATGAAAACCCAAGAGAGCTGAAAGAGAAAGATTACCAAAATGTGAAGGCGCAACCCCAGGACGATACGACAGGCACCCCAAGAGAGTTCAGAGACCGACGCCACCATAAGCGTAGACATAATCATAGGAAAGGATGCATAAGAAAAGTCAAAATTAGCACTAAAAAGGGATCTCATAGTCCTAGCCGTAAAAAATGAAGCAGCAACCTCTTCAGTTCCAGTGGAGATCAAGTTCTCCCCTGACGACTGCCAACACGACACCTCGGCGGAAGATGCCCCCTTCGTCATCTCAGCAATGGTCGGGAACGGTTTGGTGAAAAGAATATTGGTCAATACTAGAGCTGACTCCAACATTCTCTTCTAAGAAGCTGCTGCGCGGAATCGTAATCTCACACTTTTTCTTCACAACTCCGTGCAGCTGACCAACAAGTGCACTGGGTCGTCCAAGTAATAAACCTTACGTGAGTAAGGGTCGATTCCACGGAGATTGTCGGCTTGAAGTAAGCTATGGTCATCCTTGTAAATCTCAGTCAGGTGGATTAAATTGGTTATGAGGTTTTGATAATTAAAATATAAATTAAAGCATAAAATAAAATAAAGTTACTTATGTAATTCACTGGTGGGAATTTCAGATAAGAGTATGGAGATGCTTTGTTGCTTCTGAAACTCTGCTTTCCTATTGCCTTCTTTCAACCATGTGTTACTTCCTTCCATGGCAAGCTGTATGATCCTCTCAGTGAAAATGGTCCTCTACAGTTTCTGCACGGCTAATCAACTGTCGGATTTCTCGTCTCGGATAAAAAATACCAGGTACAGCTACCGCATGGCTAATCATCTGTTGGTTCCCGCTAGCGTCGGAATAGAATCCATTGATCCTTTTGCACACTGTCACTTGCACCCAACATTCGTAGGTTTGAAGCTCTTTATAGTCATCCCTTCCAGGATCCTACTCGGAATACCACGACAAGGTTTAGACATTCCGGATCCCAGGAATGCTGCTAATGGTTCTAGCCTATACCACGAAGGATTTAATCTCAGATTCAGATGTTCTGTTGTCAGGAGAGACGATGTGAATCATAGATTGGAAACCCAAGAGAATATACTCCGGCTGTCGTCTAATGACTACGTTGAACATCATGTAGACCGCTTTGTGGTTGTCAGGCACGTGATCTTGGCTAAGCAAGTAACGAAGATTGTGGGTGGTTGTCACGGGTCATCCCTTCATTCTGACTTAACTAAATTAAGAACAAGAGTATATCTTGCAGAAGAAGTAGGCGTGAATTAAAGGAAAAACAATAATACTTACATTAATTCATGAAGAACAGCAGAGCTCCACACCTTAATCTATGGGGTTTAGAAACTCCACCGTGGAAAATACATAAGTGAAAGGTCTAGGCATGGCCGTGAGGCCAGCCTCCGAACGTGTACAATAGTCTATGATAGCATCAAAATGATCAAAGATGATCAAAAGATATAAAATAAATCTCTAAAAGAAGTTTTTATACTAAACTAGTATCCTAGGGTTATAGAAAATGAGTAACTAAGTGTAGATAGTGCAAAAATCCACTTCCGGGGCCCACTTGGTGTGTGGTTGTCTGAACATTGAAGCTTTTTCGTGCATAGGCTGTTCCTGGAGTTAAATGCCAGCTTTGGTGCCAGTTTGGGCGTTTAACTCCAATTCTGGTGCCAGTTTGGGCGTTTTACGCCAAGATGTTTTAGGCTGACTTTGAACGCCAGTTTGAGCCATTAAATCTCGGACAAAGTATGGACTATTATATATTTCTGGAAAGTCCAGGATGTCTACTTTCCAACGCAGTTAAGAGCGTGCCAATTGGGTCTCTGGAGCTCCAGAAAATCCATTTCGAGTGCAGGGAGGTCAGAATCCAACAACATCTGCAGTCCTTTTTCAGCCTCTGAATCAGATTTTTGCTCATGTCCCTCAATTTCAGCCAGAAAATACCTGAAATCACAAAAAAACACACAAACTCCTAGTAAAGTCCAGAAATGTGATTTTTGAATAGAAACTAATAAAATTATAATAAAAAGTAACTAAATCATACTAAAAACTATGTAAAAACAATGCCAAAAAGGGTATAAATTTTCCGCTCATCACAACACCAAACTTAAATTGTTGCTTGTCCCCAAGCAACTAGAAACAAAATAGGATAAAAAGAAGAGACTATACAATGAATTCCAAACTTATCAATGAAGATTAGCTTCAATTAGATGTGCGGGTCTTGTAGCCTTTTTGCTTCTGAACAGTTTTGGCATCTCACTTTATCCTTTGAAGTTCAGAATGATTGGCATCTATAGGTACTCAGAATTTAGATAGTGTTATTGATTCTCCTAATTCAGTATGTTGATTCTTGAACACATCTACTTTATGAGTCTTGGCCGTGACCCTAAGCATTTTATTTTCCAGTATTACCACCGGATACATAAATGCCACAGACACATAACTGGGTGAACCTTTTCAGATTATGACTCAGCTTTGCTAGAGTCCCTAGTTAGAGGTGTCCAGAGCTCTTAAGCACACTCTTTTTGCTTTAGACCATGACTTTAACCGCTCAATCTCAAGTTTTTCACTTGACACCTTCACGCCACAAGCACATGGTTAGGGACAGCTTGGTTTAGCCGCTTAGGCCGGGATTTTATTCCTGTGAGCCCTCCTATCCGTTAATGCTCAAAGCATTGGATCCTTTTTACCCTTGCCTTTTGGTTTAAAGGGCTATTGGCTATTTCTGCTTGCTCTTTTTTTTTTTGCAAGTTTTTCACTGCTTTTTCTTGCTTCAAGAATCAATTTTATGAATTTTCAGATTATCAATAACATTTCTCCTTTTTCATTATTCTTTCAAGAGCCAACAATTTTAACATTCATAAATAACAAATTCAAAAATATGCATTGCTTAAACATTCATTCAAAAAATAAAAGGTATTGCCACCACATCAAAATAATTAAACTAATTTCAAGATAGAATTCGAAATCATGCATTTCTAGTTCTTTTGCAATTAAAAACATTTTTCATTTAAGAAAGGTGATGGATTCATAGGACATTCATAGCTTTAAGACATAGACACTAGACACTAATGATCATGTAATATAGACACAAACATAGACAAGACATAAAGCATAATTTTCGAAAAATAGAAAAAATAAGAACAAGGAAATTAAAGAATGGGTCCACCTTAGAGATGGCAGCTAGTTCTTCCTCTTGAAGATCTTATGGAGTGCTTTAGCTCCTCAATGTCTCTTCCTTGCCTTTGTTGCTCCTCCCTCATGGCTCTTTGGTCTTCTCTAATTTCTTGGAGGAGGAGGGAATGCTCTTGGTGCTCCATCCTTAGTTTTCCCATGTTGGAACTTAATTCTCCTAAGGAGGTATTGATTTGCTCCCAATAGTTTTGTGGAGGAAAGTACATCCCTTGAGGCATCTCAGGTATTTCATGATGAGGAATTTCTTCATACTCTTGTTGAGGCCCATGAGTGGGCTCTCTTGTTTGCTCCATCCTTTTCTTAGTGATGGGCTTGTCCTCTTCAATGAAGATATCTTCCTCTATGGCAATTCCGGCAGAATTGCATAGGTGACAAATGAGATTAGGGAAGGGTAACCTTGCCAAAGTGGAGGGTTTGTCTGCCACCTTGTAGAGTTCTAAGGATATGATCTCATGAACTTCTAGTTCCTCTCCATTCATGATACTATGGATCATGATAGCCAGGTCTATTGTGACTTCAGACCGGTTGCTAGTAGGAATTATAGAGCGTTGGATAAACTCCAACCATCCCCTAGCCACTGGTTTGAGGTCCAGCCTTCTTAGTTGAACCGGCTTGCCTCTTGAGTCTCTCATCTATTGAGCTCCTTCCACACAAATATCCATAAGGACATGGTCCAACCTTTGATCAAAGTTGACCCTTCTAGTGAAAGGGTGAGGATCTCCTTGCATCATTGGCAAGTTGAATGCTAACCTCACATTTTCCGGATTAAAATACAAGTAATTCCCCCCGAACCATTGTGAGCCAATTCTTTGGGTTCGGGTTCACACTTTGGACATGGTTCTTAGTGATCCATGCATTGGCATAGAACTCTTGAAGAATTAAGATCCTAACTTTTTGAATGGGGTTAGTAAGGATTTTCCAACCTCTTCTTCAAACTTCATGTCGGATCTCCAGATATTCACTCTTTTTGAGTTTGAAGGTGACCTCGGGGATCACCTTCTTCTTGGCCACAACTTCATAGAAGTGGTCTTGATGCACTTTTGAGATGAATCTCTCCATCTCCCATGACTCGGAGGTGGAAGCAATTGCCTTCCCTTTCTTCTTTCTAGAGGTTTCTCCGGCCTTAGGTGCCATTAATGGTTATGGAAAAATAAAAAGCTTAGCTTTTCCCACACCGAACTTTGAAGGTTTGCTCGTTCTTGAGCAAAAGAAGAAATAAAGGATTAGAAGAAGAAGAAATGGAGGAGATGGAGTGAGGTGAGTGGTTCGGCCAAGGGGGTAGTAGTGTGTATGTTGTGTGAAGATGAAGGTGGTAAGGAGGGGTATTTATAGGGTAAGGAAGAGAGGGTAGCCGTGTATGAGGGGTTGGGTTTAGGAGGGATGTGGTTTGAATTTGAATGGTGAGGTAGGTGGGGTTTAATGATGGATAGATGTGAGTGGGGAAGAGGGTAGGATGTGATAGGTGAGGGGTGTTTGGGGAAGAGTGTTATGGAAAGGTGTGAAGAAGAGAGAAGAATAGGTGGGGTAGGTGGGGATCCGGTGGGATCCACAGATCCTGAGGTGTCAAGGAATTTGAGTCCCTGCACCATTCTGGTGTTTAAACGCCCATTGTGTGCTAAATATGATGTTTTACGCCAGCTCTGCTACCTTTCCTGGCGTTAAACACCAGTCTGCTGCCCATTTCTGGCGTTAAACGCCTGCCAGATGCCCATTTCTGGCGTTTAACGCTAGCCAGATGCCAGACAGCTCTTTCTGGTGTTAAATGCCCAGAGTGCTGCCCATTCTGCTATCCTTACTGGTGTTTAAACGCCAGTAAGCTTGTCCTCCATGGTGTGCTATTTTTGATGCTGTTTTTCATTCTATTTTTTTTATTTTTTAGTAGTTTTTGTGACTTCATATGATCATCAACCTAAAAAAAACATAAAATAACAATGGAAAACAAATAAATATAATTAAATAACATTGGGTTGCCTCCCAACAAGCGCTTCTTTAATGTTAATAGCTTGACAGTGAGCTCTTAGAGAGCTTCACAGAGATTTAGAGCTTAATGATGGCCTCCCAACACCAAACTTAGAAGTTAAGTGTGGGGGCTCTGTTTGACTCTGTATTGAGAGAAGCTTTTCATGCTTCCTCTCCATGGTTACAGAAGATGGTCCTTGAGCATTAAACACAAGGTAGTCCTCATTCATTTGAAGGACTAGCTCTCCTCTGTCCACATCAATCACAGCTCTTGCTGTGGCTAGGGAGGGTCTTCCTAGGATGATGGATTCATTCTTATCCTTCCCAGTGTCTAGGATTTTGAAATCAGCAGGGATGTACATGCCTTCAACCTTCACCAAAATATCCTCTACTAGTCCATAAGCCCGTTCCCTTGAATTGTCTGCCATCTCTAGTGAGATTCTTGTAGCTTGTACCTCAAAGATCCCTAGTTTCTCCATTACATAGAGGGGCATGAGGTTTATCCCTGACCTCAAGTCACACAGAGCCTTCTCAAAGGTCATGGTGCCTCTGGTACAAGGTATTAAGAACTTTCCAGGATCCTGTTTCTTCTGAGGTAATTTCAGTTGAACCAAATCATTTAGTTCATTGATGAGCAATGGGGGTTCATCCTCCCAAGTCTCATTACTAAATAACTTGGCATTCAGCTTCATGATTGCTCCTAGATATTGAGCAACATGCTCTTCAATAATATCTTCATCCTCTTCATAGGAAGAATACTCATCAGAGATCATGAATGGCAACAGTATGTTCAGTGGAATCTCTATGGTCTCTATATGAGCCTCAGATTTCTTTGGTTCCTCATTAGGGAACTCCTTAGAGGCCAATGGACGTCCATTGAGGTCTTCCTCACTGGAAATCACTGCCTTTCCCTCCTCTACAGGTTCGGCCATGTTGGACGTGTAGATGGCCTTGCACTCTCTCTTTGGATTCTCTTCTGTATTGCTTGGGAGAGTACTAGGAGGGAGTTCAGTAACTCTTTTACTTAGTTGACCCACTTGTGCCTCCAAATTTCTAATGGAGGACATTGCTTCAGTCATAAAACTAAGAGTGGTCTTAGATAGATCAGAGACTACAGTTGCTAAGTCAGAGTGGCTCTGCTTAGAATTCTCTGTCTATTGTTGAGAAGATGATGGAAAAGGTTTGCTATTGCCAAACCGGTTTCTTCCACCATTATTATTATTGAAGCCTTGATTAGGCTTCTGTTGATCCTTCCATGAGAGATTAGCATGTTTCCTCCTTGAAGGATTGTAAGTCTTTCCATAGGAATCTCCCATGTAATTCACTTCTTCCATTCCAGGGTTCTCAGGATCATAAACTTCTTCTTCAGAGGAAGCTTCTTTAGTACTTTCAGATGCAGCATGCATTCCAGTCAGACTCTGAGAAATCATATTGACTTTTTGAGTCAATATTTTATTCTGAGCTAATATGGCATTCAGGGTATCAATCTCAAGAACTATTTTCTTCTGAGTTGTTCCATTATTTACAGGATTTCTTTCAGAAGTATACATGAACTGATTATTTGCAACCATTTTAATGAGTTCCTGGGCTTCTGCAGGCGTCTTCTTTAGATGAAGAGATCCACCAGCAGAGTGATCCAATGATATCTTGGACAATTCAGACAGACCATCATAGAATATACATATGATGCTCCATTCTGAAAACATGTCAGAAGGACACCTTCTGATCAATTGCTTGTATCTTTTCCAAGCTTCATAGAGGAATTCACCTTCCTTCTGTCTGAAGGTTTGGACTTCCACTCTAAGCTTGCTCAATTTTTGAGGTGGAAAGAATTTGGCCAAGAAAGTATTGACCAACTTTTCCCAAGAGTTCAGGCTATCTTTTGGTTGTGAGTCCAACCATATCCTCGCTCTGTCCCTTACAGCAAAAGGGAAAAGCATAAGTCTGTAGACCTCAGGATTAACCCCATTGGTCTTAACAGTGTCACAGATTTGCAAGAATTCAGCTAAAAATTGATGAGGATCTTCTAATAGAAGTCCATGAAACTTGCAATTTTGCTGCATTAGAGAAACTAATTGAGGCTTAAGCTCAAAGTTGTTTGCTCCAATTGCAGGAATTGAGATGCTCCTTCCACAGAAGTCAGAAGTGGGTGCAATAAAGTCACCAAGCATCTTCCTTGCATCTCCACCATTGTTGTTGGGTTCGGCCATCTCTACTTCTTTTTCGAAAATTTCAGTAAGGTCCTCTCCAGAGTGTTGTGCTTTAGCTTCTCTTAGCTTCCTCTTTAGAGTCCTTTCTGGTTCAGGATCAGTTTCAACAAGAATGTTCTTATCCTTGTTCTTGCTCATATGAAAAAGAAGAGAACAGAAAAAAAGAGGAATCCTCTATGTCATAGTATAGAGATTTCTTTATGTGTGTAGAGGAATAGAAGAATAGAATGAAGAAGGGAGAAGAAAAAGAATTCGAACACAGAGAGGGGGAGAGGGTTCGAATTTTTAAGAAGAAGAGAGGTGTTTGTAAATAAATAAATAAATAGGAAGAGATGAGAGAGAGAAGAAATTCGAATTTAAAAAGAGGGAGAAGAAAAATATTTTTATTTTTATTTAATTAATTAATTAGAATTCGAAAATTAAGGGAAGAAATAAAAGTAAATTGAAAGCTAAATAAATTAATTAATTAAAAAGATTTTTGCAAAAGTGGTTTGTGATTTTCAAAAATTGGAAAGAGAAAAGTAGTTAGGTGATTTTGAAAAAGGTAAGAAATAGTAAAACAAACAAAAATTCAAGTGGTTAATTGAAAAAGATTTGAAAATCAATTTTGAAAAGATAAGAAGTTGGAAAAGGATTTTGAAATTAAATTTTGAAAGAGATATGATTGAAAATCATTTTGAAAAAGATTTGAATAGGAAATTAAAAATATTTGATTTTTGAAATTAAAGTTGATTACTTGACTAACAAGAAACTAAAAGATATGATTCAAGAATTTAAGGATTGATCCTTTCTTAATAGGCAAGTAACAACTTGAAAATTTTTTATTCTAAACATTAAATGTTAGCATTAATTTCGAAAATTATGAAATAAAATTAAGAAAAAGATTTTGAAAATCAGTTTTAAAAGTTTTCGAAAATATATAAAAGATGAAAAAGATTTGGTTTTTGAAAAAGATTTGAAAAAGATAGAATTTTTTAAATTGAAATTTTGACTTGACTATCATGAAACAATCTAAAGTTTAAAATTTTTTGACTAAATCAATTCAAAATTTCAAAATTTATGAGAAGAATAAGGGGAAGCCATTTTTTTTTATTTTTTAATTTTTAATGAGGAGAGAGAAAAACAACTAAAAGACACAAGACATAAAAATTTAAGATCAAAACAAAAATACATGCAAGAACACTTTGAATGTTAAGATGAACACCAAGAACACTTTGAAGATCATGATGAACACCAAGAACATGTTTTTGAAAAATTTTTAAGAAAAGAAAAACATGCAAGACACCAAACTTAAAAATTTTTAAACTTTAGACAGTAAGAATTAAAAAATGCATACGGAAAATAAGAAAAGACACAAAACAAGAAAAACGCAAGATCAAACAAAGACAATCATCAAGAACAACTTGAAGATCATGAAGAACACATGCATGAATTTTTCGAAAATTAAAAAAAAATTAAAAAGATGCAATTGACACCAAACTTAAAATTTGACACAAGACTCAAACAAGAAACATAAAATTGTTTTTTGTTTTTATGATTTTATTAAATTTTTTTGTAATTTTCGAAAATTATTTGGAGAAAGAAGACAAATAAATTCAAAATTTTTAATAGGAATTCCAGGAATCATGCAATGTTAGTCTAAAGCTTCGGTCCAAAAATTTAGACATTGCTAAATAGCCAGCCAAGCTTTATGTGAAAGCTTCGGTCCAAAAGATTAGACATGGCCAAATGGCCAGCCAAACTTCAGCATACAAATCAGACATACAACAGCCAATTAGATGGGAATCCAAAGGCTCTTGCAATGATTAGTGGAAGCCCCAGTCCAAAAGATTAGACATGGCTTAACAGCCAGCCAGGCTTCACATATCATCTGAAACTCTAGAATTCATTCTTAAAAATTCTGAAGAACAAATATATTAAATTTTGTATTTTATTTTTGAAAATTTTTTTTTCCAAAATAAAAAAAAATAAAGCTTAAACATAAAATAAAATTACCTAATCTGAGCAACAAGATGAACCGTCAGTTATCCAAACTCAAACAATCCCCGGCAATGGCGCCAAAAACATGGTGCGCGGAATCGTGATCTCACTCTTTTTCTTCACAACTCCGTGCAGCTGACCAGCAAGTGCACTGGGTCGTCCAAGTAATAAACCTTACGTGAGTAAGGGTCGATCCCACAGAGATTGTCGGCTTGAAGCAAGCTATGGTCATCCTTGTAAATCTCAGTCAGGCGGATTAAATAAAGTTACTTATATAATTCACTGGTGGGAATTTCAGATAAACGTATGGAGATGCTTTGTTGCTTCTGAACCTCTGCTTTTCTATTACGTTCTTCCAACCATGCGTTACTTCCTTCCATGACAAGCTGTAAGATCCTCTCAGTGAAAATGGTCCTTGATAAACCACTATTTTATAGTTTATATTGTGTTTAATTGTGTGGTTTTGTCATGATCCTTACCCACTTATTCATCAATTTAGCATGCATTTAGATTTCCTTCCTAAATTTAGTACATGTTTGAAAATTGCTTCCTAGAGACTTTAATTATTTAATTTTAATTATCCTTTATTCCATTCGATGCCATGATCTGTGTGTCAAGTGTTTCAGGCTTTATAGGGCATGAATGAGATGGAGATTGGAGAGGAAGCTAGCAAAAATGGAAGGAACACAAGAATTTGAGGAGATAACCAGCGAGAAGTGATGCGGTCGCATGGCTCATGCGATCGCGCGAAGGAGCGCAAATCGCAGTGACGCTGCCGCATGGCTTGCGCGGCCACGTGGATTGGAAAGCGCAAGCGACGCAGTAGCGTGGACGACGCGAACGCGTGGAGAGGAAAAAGCGCAAGCGACGCGTCCGCATGGATGACGCGATCGCGTGACATGCGCGATCTGCATAATGTGCAGAATTCGACGGGGGCGATTTTAGACCTTATTTCGGCCCAGTTTTTGGCCTGGAACAGCAGACTAGAGTCAGAGAATATGCAGAAACAACACAGACATTCATTGAGTAGTTTTAGATCTAGTTTTTCACTCTCTTAGGTTTTCTCTCTCTAGTTTTTAGAATTTGGATTTTCAATTGGTCTTAGCATTGGAACATTGAGAAGAGTTATTTCCTCATCAAGACTTCATCATTCTAGTTTGTTCTCTTAACTTGGTTTTATTCTTCCATGTTCTTTGTTATGTTCAATTTTGTCATTCAGATACTTTTATGATTAATTGATGCAAGGATTATTTCTTTTTAATTCAATTTCAATTCTAATAATCATGTCTTCTTTTAATTCCCTTTCATGTGCTATGGATTCTTTATTTACAATGCGTGAGTAGTTTCATTACTTGATGGGGAGTTGATTAAAAGGAACTCTTGAGTTGGAAGGATTGAAGGAAAAATTTGTAGTTGGGTTAAATGTTGGATTGCTATCCTGTCACCAACGCCAATCCCTTTGAACTAAGTGGGTTGTAACTCGTGAACAGATCTGACATTCCAACTTGTTTGACTTTCCCTTACCTAGTAAAGGATAACCAAACAGAGTAACTGTTAATTATAAATCAATCTTAAAAATCACTCCATCAATGATAGAGATTCTAACTAATCAATTCCCAGTCAAGGCTTTTATTTATATTATTTAAAATTCTTTAATTTAAATTCCAATTTACTTAGCTCAACTTCTTGGAACATCTGATTAATAAAACGGCACACTTTTTTGCAACTCGTTGGGAGACGACCTGGGAGTTAAAACTCCCAGTAATTTTAATTTAAACTCTCTGTGACATATTTCTAAATTGATAGGCAGATTTTCGGTGAGTTAAGAACTATACTTGCAACGTAACCATTTTAATAAATTTTTAATTCACCAGCTTCTGCTTCCCATCAATTTTTAGCGCCGTTGCTGGGGAGTTGCAATAGAGTGCTAATTTTATTAATTAGAATTTATTTATTTGCATTTCATTTAATTTTGCTACTATGAGCTGCATGTTTCTTCCGTCAAATGACACGTTCACTTCCTGATCCGCGCTTGCTAATATTCGATCCTGAAATTGAAAGAACAATTTCATGAATAAGGCGAGAACAACGTAGGTTAGCCCGCTCTGAGGGCGGATCTGAAAGTGAATCTGAGGAAGAAACCAACCCCCGTTCTACTGATTCGGTTGTTTTACGTGCAGAAAACATGGCAGCTAGAAGAGTTACCATTCAGGAGGAAGGAGCTCCTGATTTTACAATGCAACCGTTTCAAGCACATCATCCAGCGGTAGCTACAGATTTTGAAATAAAGACCGCACTATTAAATTTGATGCCCAAGTTTCATGGCCTACCTGCTCAAGAGCCTATCAAGCACTTGAGAGATTTCCAGGCAGCCTGTTCTACTGTCAGGCGTGATGACACTGATGAAACTTCAATTCTGCTGAAAACTTTTCCATTCTCTCTTGAGGGAAAAGCAAGAGAGTGGTACTACACTCAACCTATAGCAAATGTATCCAACTGGGATACACTCAGAAAGGAGTTTCTGGAGAAATTCTTCCCATCTGAAGTTACTGATAAACTGAGGAAGGATATCTCTACAATTGTTCAAGATGACAATGAGACTCTCTTTGAATACTGGGAGCGCTTCAATAATCTTCTAGAAGCATGCCCCCACCACATGATTGACAAGATCGTGCTACTCAGCTATATCACACAAGGTATGAGGCCCCAAGATAAGACCACATTGGAAAGTGCCAGCAATGGGTCTATGAAGAAGTACAAGACCACTAATGAAGCTTGGCAATTGATCAGTGATTTAGCTGAATCTACTCGGAACCACAGACAGAAGCAAGGCCGTTCAAAAGCCATTGCAGAAGTATCTTCTGGCATAGAGACTGCTGCTCTAAGTCAAAGCATCTGTGAGATGACCAACCTGCTGAAGCAAATGCAGTTGAATCAACAAGCTCAGCAAACTCAACCATAGCAAAACCAACAACTAATTCCACAGAAAATTTGCGGAATTTGTGCTGATTACAGCCATTACACTGATGAATGCCCACAGCTCCAACAAGAAGACAACATGGTGGCATCCACTCACAACTTCTATGACCGCCCCAACCAAAGGTACAATCAAAGTGGAAATAATAACCATGGATGGCAGGACAATTCAAACCAGAATTGGAGGGACAACAATAATAGGGGAGGCAGAGATAATCAGGAAAATCAGAGGTGGAATAATAACAACAACAGGCAGCAAAATCAACCTTACCGAGCACCTCACCTGAGGCAAAACCAAGGACCACCAAACAATCAACAACAATCCTCTCAATTTACTCATTCTTCTGTATCTTCTAATGAAGATTTATTACAAGCTTTTGAGAAAAGACAACTGGCCATGGAGAGTACCATCGTGAACACTATTAACGCCAGTCTGAATGGTCTCACCTCTACCCTGCAAGCTTTTATGACACAGCTTAGTTCAGCACAAAATTCCAGTAACCAACCTTCAAGTACCACTGGAATCCCCTCTCAACCATTACCCAATCCAAAGGGAGGAGGCATTAATGCCATCACCCTGAGGTCCGAAACCACACTGCAGGAGAGGAATCAGGAGGAACCAAGCTCACCAGAATACACCTCAGCTGAAGAGGTGGTAGAAATCGAAGATGTTGAAGAGGAAGAGGATATACAGGACATAGCTGAAGAAGAGATAGCTCAACCACAGGAAGAAGCACAAAAAGGCGCAGGCACCACAGAAAACACTACTCCCATTCCATTTCCACAACTTGCAAGGAAGCCCAGGAAGCAGCTGGAACCTGATCCTAAAAAGGTAGAAATATTCAAAAAGGTTGAGGTAACTGTTCCCCTTTTTGATGTTATTCAGCAAGTACCTAAATATGCAAAGTTTCAAAAAGACTTATGTATCCATAAAGACAAAATTAATGAATTAGAAACTATTCCTTTAGGTAGTTCTATATCTGCTTTAATGGGAGGATTACCTGAAAAATGTAGTGATCCAGGTCCTTGTATAGTTAGTTGTACTATTGGTAGTGTAGTAATTTATGATTGCATGTGTGATTTAGGAGCATGTGTCAGTATAATGCCTTTGTCTATATATGATGTTTCAAGGCTCCCTCCCTTAAAAAAGTTGGCAGCTCGTTTTGTGTTAGCAGATAAAAGCATTATTACAGTGGCTGGAGTTGCTGAAGATGTTTTGGTGAATATTAAAGGGCTCACATTTCCCACTGATTTTTATATCTTAGAGATGCCCCATAATGATTCAGATAAGCCATTGGTAGCACAAATTGCGAATCACACTTTTCACAACTCGTACCACTAACCAGCAAGTGCACTGGGTCGTCCAAGTAATACCTTACGTGAGTAAGGGTCGAATCCCACGGAGATTGTTGGTTTGAAGCAATCTATGGTTATCTTGTAAATCTTAGTCAGGAAGTCAATCATGTTTATCAATTGAATTGTGAATAACCCAGAGAGCATAAATTAAAGATTACTTGTTGTGTAGTAATGGAGAATATGTTGGAGTTTTGGAGATGCTTTGTCTTCTGAATCTCTGCTTTCCTCTGTCTTCTGATTCACGCACGCACGTCCTCCTATGGCAAGCTGTGTGTTGGTGGATCACCGTTGTCAATGGCTACCTTCCATCCTTCCAGTGAAAACTACGCTCACGCGCTCTGTCACAGCACGGCTAATCAACGGTTGGTTCTCGATCCGGTTGGAATAGGATTTACTATCCTTTTGCATCTGTCACTAACGCCCAGCCTTCAGGAGTTTGAAGCTCGTCACAGTCATTCAATCCTTGAATCCTACTCGGAATACCACAGACAAGGTTTAGACTTTCCGGATTCTCATGAATGCTGCCATCAGTTCTAGCTTATACCACGGAGATTCTGATTAAAGAATCTAAGAGATACTCATTCAATCGGATATAGAACGGAGGTGGTTGTCAAGCACACGTTCATGGTTTGAGGAAGGTGATGAATGTCACAGATCATCACCTTCATCACAGTTAAGCGCGAATGAACATCTTAGATAGGAACAAGCATGTTTGAATGGAAAACAGGAATACTTGCATTAATTCATTGAGACACAGCAGAGCTCCTCACCCCCAACAATGGGGTTTAGAGGCTCATGCCATCAGAGAATACAAAGTTTAGATCTGAAATGTCATGAGATCCAAAATAAGTCTCTAAAAGTTGTTTAAATACTAAACTAGTAGCCTAGGGTTACAAAATATGAGTGGACTATGATGGATGATGCAGAGATCCACTTCTGGGGCCCACTTGGTGTGTGCTGGGGCTGAGACTTTAAGCAATCCACGTGCAGAGGCCATTTGTGGAGTTGAACGCCAGTTTTTGTGCCAGTTTGGGCGTTCAACTCCAGTTTTTGATCCTTTTCTGGCGCTGAACGCCAGAATTGGGCAGAGAACTGGCGTTGAACGCCAGTTTACGTCATCTATCCTTGTGCAAAGTATGGACTATTATATATTGCTGGAAAGCCCTGGATGTCTACTTTCCAACGCAATTGGAAGCATGCCATTTCGAGTTCTGTAGCTCCAGAAAATCCACTTTGAGTGCAGGGAGGTCAGAATCCAACAGCATCAGCAGTCCTTTTTCAGCCTGAATCAGATTTTTGCTCAGCTCCTTCAATTTCAGCCAGAAAAATACCTGAAATTATAGAAAAACACACAACTCATAGTAAAGTCCAGAAATATAAATTTTTCCTAAAAACTACTAGAAATAGACTAAAAACTAACTAAAACATACTCTAAACTATATGAAATTATCCCCAAAAAGCGTATAAAATATCCGCTCATCAGCCATCATCAATCCTACTTGGAAGACCATTCCTGAAAACATCAAAATTCAAATTGGATGCTTTTTCAGGAACATACTCCTTTGAAATAGATGGCCGCATAGTGATCTTCAATCTGAATGGAGTCATTGACAACCCCCAGAAGATCGTTCTATCTTCTAGTGTGATGTCATAGACGAAAGTGTGGCTGAAGTTCAAAAAGAAGAGTTTGAAGAAAGGCACACTGGACAAGGTCCAAGTGTGGGGACCCTCTTAACTGACAATGAGGACACTTCGCCATTTTCACAAGCCCCAGGTAATCCAGAGCCTGCCCATGATCAAAAGTTAGAATTGAAACCTCTTGATGACAAGTCATCTTAGCCTATTTTCACTAGTCTTTTTCTTTTATTTTCAATTGATTTTATGCACTTTCTTAAGCGATAAGCAAGCCAATTGGGTAGATTTCCATGTTTCCTTTGATTCAATCAACCATGGATGAATTCATGCAATTTCATGAGATTTTATGCTATAATTGTCATAGATTATGAAAGAAACACAATCTCATGATTTGGGGCATAGCTTTGATTGTTTTGATTGATTGATGATAGGTGAAAAGAGTTTTGAAGAAGGTTGAAGAAAGAAGGAATGGCTAGGAGCAAGAGAGAACAAAAAGCTTGAGCCAAAGTTTGCCTCAAACTTTAGCTCAAACTTTTGGAAGAATTGAAAACACCCCAGAGGAAAAAAGCTTGAGCCAAAGTTTGCCTCAAACTTTAGCTCAAACTTTTGGGAAAAAAGCTTGAGCCAACGTTTGCCTCAAACTTTTTGGCAAACGTTGGCATCACAAAACCTACACCCTGGAGGAGAAAAGTTTGCACCAACGTTTGCCTCAAACTTTTTGGCAAACGTTGGCGCCACACTTGCACACCCTGGAGGAGAAAAGCTTGCGCCAACGTTTGCCTCAAGCTTTTTGGCAAACATTGGCGCCACACATATACACAAGGGGACCAACGTTTGAGCAAAAGTTTGACCTCAAACTTTAGCCCAAATGTTGGTAGCAGCAAGTGAAGCCATCTGGTATAAAAAGTTTGAGTAAAAGTTTGCCTCAAACTTTTATTCAAACTTTTATGATTCTTGGCCCGGTTCACAATGGGTTTCTCTCCAACTCCAAGAGCAATCAACAGAGACTCTTATCAACCCAATTCCATCAAGAGCAAAGGCCCAATTCAAGGCTTGAAGACCATTTGAAGAAAGTGTATAAATAGCTTAGGATTTAAGTTTTAAAGAGGGCTTTTCCTGAGAAATTTTCAGAACACTTACAGTGGAGAGCACCTTGACATTTTTGCATTGTTGTTTTTAGAATTCAAGAGAATTAGGGAGGAGAATTGATCTCTCTTCTTCCTTGTTCTTGTTTGAGCACTTTTTACTTTTCTTGTTTCGGATCTTGGGTGGAGAATTGAAGAACTTCTGTTTCAATCTCACCTTGAGATCTCGTTTAATTTTCTGCATAATTGAATTTCCATTTCTGTTAACTGCTTCGGCTTCTACTCTTCTGCAATTTACATTTCTTTATTTCCTTTGCAATTGTTCTTGCTGGATCTAGGAAGGCAGTGAGATCTAGACTTGGCTATCTAGTCTCTTGAGTCCTGAGATCTATAGCTTTCAATTTCAATTTCCTTGTTTTGTTGTCACACCAAGCTTATTCTCATTTTCATTTAAGATCCGGTTTAATTGAATCCATCTTTTACATTCCTGTTTGTTGAATTTTTCTTTTCCTTGTTTAATTTCTGCAAATCCAATTCCCAATTCCCTTTACAATTCAAGCCATTTACATTTCTTGCACTTTAAGATTCTGCAATTTACATTTCTTGCGTTCTAAGTTTCTGCCATTTAATTTCTTGTTCTTTAAGATTCAGCACTTTATTTTATGTTCTCTTTAATTTCATGCAATTTACCCATTCCCTTTACTTTCCAGGCAATTTAAATTCTGTTAATCACAAATCACTCAACCAAATCTTGATTCGCTTGACTAAATCAACCACTAAACTGAAATTGCTCAATCCTTCAATCCCTGTGGGATCGACCTCACTCACGTGAGTTATTATTACTTGATACGACCCGGTGCACTTGCCGGTGAGTTTTGTGTGTTTGGAATTCGTTTTCAGAAAATACACATCAAGTTTTTGGCGCCGTTGCCGGTGATTGAAATAGATTGACAATGATTAAGTGAAGTGGAGATCTAGATCTAGCATTTTTATTTTTCTCTAACTTTGGTTTAACCCACTAACTGTTTGAATTTTTGCTTGAACTAACTGAAACCTCACTTTAGCAATAAAGTGAAGTTTTCCTGGTTTCTCTGGCTTCCTATGATTCTCATACTTCAGCTTGTTGAATATACGAGAGAAGCAATTCTCTCTTACTAATCTTTCAAGCCTATCAACTGTTTGATACATTGTGTCAGCTAAACCTTTTAACCACATTTTGGACATGAATGTATTCAATCTTCATTTGGACTATTTGTGATTGTGCAGATTATGGAGAAGAACCCAACAAATTCCAGTAAGCATGGGAGTAATATCCCCACCTTAGATGACAAGCAACCACTCATCACCATGAACGACATTGCTCAGTGGTTTGAAGCTTTCCCACAAGGGAGCATCATCGGATGGGAAGAACTAATGAGTGAACTCCTAGTCAAGATGAAGCCACCTCAGAGAACTGTTAAACCAGAGGCAGGAGTGCAACCATTCGCATAAGAGAAGGAAATTGAAGGTATTCGTGCAATCATGGCCCAAAGCGAGCAGATACATCAACAGCTTAAGCAACAATTGGAGCTGATTAACAGAAAAATAGATGAACTACAACATGCTGTGGCAAATGCACAGAACTCACCTCAAAATCCCCATTGTTGGAATCAACCTGAAAAAGGTTCTGGAGTAATTAACTATGAGCAACCAAGTCATGAGCGATCACACTCTCCAGACAGCTCCTCAAGCATGTTCCAACGTAGGACTCAGGATGATGTGTACAACCCACCCTGGAGAACTCAATCCAACTGGAGGGGGGTTGAAAACCAAAATCAAAAACCAAGGGACTTCAACTGCAACAACCCCAACTTCAAAAACCAACATAAAAACCACCCCCACAACAACAATCATCACACACCATCCCAATACACACACTTCTAACCCCGTCCTATCTCACCACTCGCCCAAAATGACTCTCATCAACCATCACAGTTGACACAACCACAACCAATTCCAAACTCTCAAAGACTCTATGTTCTAGAAATTATGATGGAAAGATTCATGAAAGTTCAAGAAATGATAACAATAGAGCAGGAAGAAATAAGGAAAAATCAAGAGATGATAAGAAGGAACCAAGAGACCTCACTCAGAAGAGTTGAAAGGCAAATGGAACAACTGGTTCAAAACCTTGCTGAATTGGGCGAGAGAGAGGAAAATATATCTCCAAGGGCCACTGAAGATGACCCAAAGAACAGTGAAAAAGCTGCCGGGTTGAAAGGGAAAGCAGTTAGGGAAGAAAGCGAGAAGGCTATGGAAAAGGAAATAATCAGCAAAGAAAGACACCACAGAGGAATTCCACAAAAAGAAACAGAGGAAAGGAAGCCCATAGTGAGAGGAGGAAACCAAAGGCAACAGAAGCCTCAACTTCCATGATCCGAGGATGAAAGATGTCAAGCTAGTGACAATAAAAGAGCGCTTGTTGGGAGGCAACCCAACCTGAGGTAGTTTTCTTTTCATAGCTATTTTAATAAAAAGGTTGATTAGTTTTATCTATATTGCAAGAAGCTAAGTTTGGTGTTGCACACCAAAAAAATCTAAGGGAGAATGAAGGATTCTATGTTTGGTGTTACACCAAAATTTCATCATAAAACATATTCTCATCTTCTGCATCATGCTAGCTTCAAGCACTTAGATAAACTAGTTAACTATTTTTGCTGTTTCCTAATTTTCAGTTTTACCACTTTTAGCAAAGAAAAAGAGTTTCACATCTGGTTAGTTTGATGAACAATAACCATTGGCAAGGTACTAAGTTTGGTGTTCCCACACCAAAGTAAGTACAAAGGCCCACAAATAAATCATGCATGCTAACCATTGTTTCTAAGTGCTTGGGGAACAAGCAACTTTCAATATCACTGCAGAGCACCATACAAACATTTGGAAAACTTAGCATCATCAATCAAAGAGGTGAAAGAGGAATGTGAAGACCAGCAATGATGATGAGAAAGAGGACAGCAAGTAAACTCCAAAAGGTTGTATTGTTCATTAGCAGATATTGCTGTGATTGAAAGTGATAATATACCCCTATCTGTCCTTCTGTCTATTATAGTTTTTCTGCAATTCAATAAGCAAGATTGCTTGATCATTTACAACACTATACTCCCCAAAACTTGTTTGCACTCAATTTTTCAAAAATGCATCACATGAAAGTTCTTTGGAAAGAAGGATTGAGGAATTAAACAATTTTGAGGCAAGCAAAAGATTAAGAGAAGTGGTGGTTCTAGTTGTATGATTATGTATTGAGGTTGCATGCTTATGAAAACTTGCATGGGAGCTCATAGGCAGGACATGAAGTTCAAAGAAGTATTGTGGAGATTCTCAAAAATTTATTGATCCGAGAAGCAGCAAACAAAACAAAAGAAAATAAAGAAAATACAAAAACAAAAAGAACATGGCCCAAGGCTTTGAGCATCAATTACTAGGCAGAAAAGAAGAAAGAAACAAGAACTCAAAGAGTTATTATCCTAGTAAATGCTTGTGGTCGAAGTGTGTCAAAGAGAGAGGCTTGAGCAAGTAAATCCTAAGGGGTGCTTTAACACCTAATACCTTAAAATCAACTGGTTTAGGAGTATTGATTGAAAGCTTATCTAAAGAGCCGCTTTGAGACATGACACTTAGAGTCAAGGCCAAAACACAGAAATCATAAGCTGCTTCAAGGTGATTACCTATAGAGAGATCTCCATGATATCATTTGGATGAAAGTCCTAGGACCTAAGACCCCCAATATGTAAGGACTAGTAAGCACTGAGGCCCTTGCATGAGCATATGATTTAGAGTTCACCCCACTGTCACTTATTCACTTCACTCACAGGACCTTACAAGTTATTCTTCAATCCGTCTTAATTGAAAGAACCTTTGAGCATAATTCTTTTCTTGCTTGGGGACAAGCAAGTTTTAAGTTTGGTGTTGTGATGACAAGTCATCTTAGCCTATTTTCACTAGTCTTTTTCTTTTATTTTCAATTGATTTTATGCACTTTCTTAAGCCATAAGCAAGCCAATTGGGTAGATTTCCATGTTTCATTTGATTCAATCAACCATGGATGAATTCATGCACTTTCATGAGATTTTATGCTATAATTGTCATATATTATGAAAGAAACACAATCTCATGATTTGGGGCATAGCTTTGATTGTTTTGATTGATTGATGATAGGTGAAAAGAGTTTTGAAGAAGGTTGAAGAAAGAAGGAATGGCTAGGAGCAAGAGAGAACAAAAAGCTTGAGCCAAAGTTTGCCTCAAACTTTAGCTCAAACTTTTGGGAGAATTGAAAACACCCCAGAGGAAAAAAGCTTGAGCCAAAGTTTGCCTCAAACTTTAGCTCAAACTTTTGGGAAAAAAGCTTGAGCCAACGTTTGCCTCAAACTTTTTGGCAAACGTTGGCATCACAAAACCTATACCCTGGAGGAGAAAAGTTTGCGCCAACGTTTGCCTCAAACTTTTTGGCAAACGTTGGCGCCACACTTGCACACCCTGGAGGAGAAAAGCTTGCGCCAACGTTTGCCTCAAGCTTTTTGGCAAACGTTGGCGCCACACATATACACAAGGGACCAACGTTTGAGCAAAAGTTTGACCTCAAACTTTAGCCCAAATGTTGGTAGCAGCAAGTGAAGCCATCTGGTATAAAAAGTTTGAGTAAAAGTTTGCCTCAAACTTTTACTCAAACTTTTATGATTCTTGGCCCGGTTCACAATGGGTTTCTCTCCAACTCCAAGAGCAATCAACAGAGACTCTTATCAACCCAA
The DNA here is from genome assembly GCF_003086295.3 of Arachis hypogaea. NCBI lineage: Eukaryota > Viridiplantae > Streptophyta > Magnoliopsida > Fabales > Fabaceae > Arachis > Arachis hypogaea. Next base: position 85,608,955 of record NC_092050.1, read on the forward strand.
TTCCATCAAGAGCAAAGGCCCAATTCAAGGCTTGAAGACCATTTGAAGAAAGTGTATAAATAGCTTAGGATTTAAGTTTTAAAGAGGGCTTTTCCTGAGAAATTTTCAGAACACTTACAGTAGAGAGCACCTTGACATTTTTGCATTGTTGTTTTTAGAATGCAAGAGAATTAGGGAGGAGAATTGATCTCTCTTCTTCCTTGTTCTTGTTTGAGCACTTTTTACTTTTCTTGTTTCGGATCTTGGGTGGAGAATTGAAGAACTTCTGTTTCAATCTCACCTTGAGATCTCGTTTAATTTTCTGCATAATTGAATTTCCATTTCTGTTAACTGCTTCGGCTTCTACTCTTCTGCAATTTACATTTCTTTATTTCCTTTGCAATTGTTCTTGCTGGATCTAGGAAGGCAGTGAGATCTAGACTTGGCTATCTAGTCTCTTGAGTCCTGAGATCTATAGCTTTCAATTTCAATTTCCTTGTTTCGTTGTCACACCAAGCTTATTCTCATTTTCATTTAAGATCCGGTTTAATTGAATCCATCTTTTACATTCCTGTTTGTTAAATTTTTCTTTTCCTTGTTTAATTTCTGCAAATCCAATTCCCAATTCCCTTTACAATTCAAGCCATTTACATTTCTTACACTTTAAGATTCTGCAATTTACATTTCTTGCGTTCTAAGTTTCTGTCATTTAATTTCTTGTTCTTTAAGATTCAGCACTTTATTTTCTGTTCTCTTTAATTTCATGCAATTTACCCATTCCCTTTACTTTTCATGCAATTTAAATTCTGTTAATCACAAATCACTCAACCAAATCTTGATTCGCTTGACTAAATCAACCACTAAACTGAAATTGCTCAATCCTTCAATCCCTGTGGGATCGACCTCACTCACGTGAGTTATTATTACTTGATACGACCCGGTGCACTTGCCGGTGAGTTTTGTGTGTTTGGAATTCGTTTTCAGAAAATACACATCACCTCTCCCTCCACATCTCAAATATGCTTATCTTGAGGATGAGCAGAAGCTTCCGGTTATTATTGCAAGGGAACTGACTTCTCAACAAGAAGAGCAGTTACTTGATGTATTGAGGAAGTATAAGAAGGCAATTGGATTGAGTTTGGCAGACATAGTGGGAATTAACCCTCAAGTATGCGAGCATAGAATATTTTTAGAAGAGGGAGCAAGACCTATCCGTCAACCACAAAGAAGATTGAATCCCACCATCTTGGAAGTTGTCTAAAAGGAAGTGACCAGACTATTGGAAGCAGGTATCATATATCCCATTTCAGACAATGAATGGGTAAGCCCAGTACAAGTGGTGCCCAAGAAATCTGGAGTCACTACAGTGAAGAATGAGCATGGAGAGCTCATAGCAACTAGAGTTCAGAATGCTTGGAGAGTCTGCATCGATTACAGGCGTCTCAACCAAGCTACCCGTAAGGATCACTACCCACTTCCATTCATTGATCAAATGCTGGATCGCCTGTCAGGTAAATCACATTATTGCTTTTTAGATGGTTACACAGGTTATTTCTAGATTCATATAGCTCCTGAGGATCAGGAAAAGACTACTTTTACATGTCCTTTTGGGACCTATGCTTATAAGAGAATGCCCTTTGGCTTGTGCAATGCACCAGCTACCTTCCAAAGGTGCATGATGAGTCTTTTCTCTGATCTTATTGAGGACTGTATGGAAGTTTTTATGGATGATTTTAGCGTTTATGGTGATTCTTTTAACCTTTGCTTAGAGGGATTATCTAGAGTATTAGATAGATGTGTTAATACAAACCTTGTATTGAATTTCGAAAAATGCCACTTTATGGTAAAGCAAGGGATTGTATTAGGACATGTGGTATCTAATAATGGCATTTCTGTAGACCCAGCAAAGGTGAATGTTATTTCTAGTTTACCTTACCCCTCTTCTGTGAGGGAAGTCCGTTCGTTCCTTGGCTATGCAGGTTTCTACAGGAGATTTATTAAGGACTTTAGTAAGGTGGCACTTCCCTTATCCAGATTGCTGCAAAATGATATTGAGTTCGGGTTCAATGAGGATTGCAAACAAGCATTTGATAAGCTGAAGACTGCTCTAACTCAAGCCCCAATTGTGAGAGGACCCAACTGGAGCCAGCCGTTTGAAATCATGTGCGATGCTTCCAACCATGCAGTAGGAGCAGCGCTAGCTCAGCGTGAAGGTAAGGATCCTTTTGTTGTTGCCTATGCGTCTAAGACTTTAGACATTGCCCAGTCCAATTATACTACTACTGAGAAAGAGCTACTTGCTATTGTTTTCGCTCTGGATAAATTCTGGGCTTATTTACTTTGTACTAGAGTAGTAGTGTATTCGGACCATGCAGCTCTAAAGTATCTATTAGCTAAAAAGGAATCCAAACCAAGACTTATACGTTGGATACTGCTGTTACAAGAATTTGATTTAGAAATAAAGGATAGGAGTGGTAATCAAAATTTAGTAGCAGACCACTTGAGTCGCCTTGAGCATATTAAGGATGATTCTACTCCTATAGATGATAATTTTCCTTTTGACAACCTGCAAGCAGTATCTGAGGTAGTCCCTTGGTATGCACCTGTTGCTAATTATTTAGTTAGCCGGACATTTCCCCCACATTTTTCTAAACAACAAAGAGACAAGCTGAAAAGTGAGTCTAAATATTATATATGGGATGACCCATATTTATGGAGATGTGGCACTGACCAGATAATTAGACGTTGTGTGCCTCAATCAGAATTCCAGTCCATTTTAGAGGCCTGTCACTCATCTGAGAGTGGAGGACACTTTGGCCCTCAAAGAACAGCTAGAAAGATCTTAGACTGCGGATTCTAGTGGCCTACTCTTTTTAGAGATGCTGCTGAGTTTTGTAAATCTTGTCACCCATGCCAGAAATTTGGTAACATATCCAAGAGGGATGAGATGCCTCAACAATATATGCTTTTCTGTGAAATTTTTGATGTTTGGGGCATTGACTTCATGGGTCCATTTCCAAATTCTAGTGGATATTTTTATATATTGTTAGCTGTGGATTATGTTTCCAAATGGGTGGAAGCAATTCCTACCCGCACTGATGATGCTAAAACTGTTGTTTCCTTTGTGAGAAACCATATTATATGCCGCTTTGGATCACCATGAGAGATCGTGAGCGATCAAGGCACCCATTTTTGTAACAGGAGACTAACAGGATTGATGAAGAAGCATGGGATAATCCATAAAGTTGCAACAGCTTACCATCCCCAAACTAATGGGCAAGCCGAGGTGTCAAACAGAGAAATTAAGCGTATCTTGCAGAAGATAGTAAAGCCTCATAGAAAAGACTGGAGCACCAGACTACAAGATGCACTGTGGGCATATAGAACAGCATACAAGACACCCATTGGGATGAGTCCCTTTCGCTTAGTTTATGGAAAAGCTTGCCATCTTCTAGTTGAAATCGAACACAGAGCCTTCTGGGCAGTTAAAGAGTGCAACATGGAAATTGAGAAGGCCGGAGCTGAAAGGAAGTTGCAACTGCAGGAACTGGAGAACCTTCGCCTAGAAGCTTTTGAGAATTCCAGAATTTGTAAGGAAAGGATGAAAGTTGTGCATGATCAAAACATCAAGAAGACAGAATTTCCACCTGGAGATTCCGTCCTCCTTTACAAATCTCGACTAAGGCTAATGCCCGGTAAGTTAAGATCAAAATGGGAAGGTCCATACAGAGTAGAGAAGGCTGAACCATACGGAGTTTATCACCTAAGCCATCCTTCAAGCTCTGAACTTATTAAGGTTAATGGACACCGCCTGAAGCTGTACCATGGTGAGAAGGTGCAGAAAAGCAAGGAGCTTGAGATCCTCCACTTGGAAGATCCCCATGTAGCAGCAGATTGAGCTAGTGGAGCGTCCAACTTACGGACGTAAAAGCAAAGTGCTTGGTGGGAGACAACCCACCGCGGTATGATCGTTCTTTTCTTCACTTTTAGTTTTTCTTCTTTAATAACTCTTCTCTTTATTAGTGCTTTTGTGCTCTTTCAATTACATGTCTTTATCTGTCCTTAAAAAAAAAAAAATTCTCGCCGCGCGACGCGATCGCACCAGCGACGCGTCCGCGTGGCAGGGGGAGTAAAGAAAAATAAAAATGAACAGAAAGTTAGGCAGGAGCAGCGCTGGAGTCATGCCAATGGCACAAATTACCCCACGCTACCGCGTCGCTGACGCGACCGCGTCGCCTGGGAATCATAGCCTCCCACGCGACCGCGTGCCCTGCATTTTCGACGTAAAAGGGTGCACAATGCTATATTGTGCGACAGTGGTGCTGGATTGGTGCTGGAAGCACAATCCTTGTCACACGATCGCGTCGCCGACGCGGCCGTGTCAATTATTTTCTAACGCACACTCACGCGATCGCGTGACCCACGCGATCTCGTCACCCAATTTTGGCTATTAAAATAAATTGAACAGAGAGTTGTGCTGGAGCGAGGCTGCACTCGCGCCAGCAGCGCAACACGGGTCACGCGACCGCATGACTGACGTGATCGCGTCTTCTTACCTGATGCGCACCCACGCGAACGCGTGCCCCACGTGGCCGCGTCGCATGCGCCGCACAGCTCAACCTCAATTGCCAAATTATCTTATCTTTCTTTCCTCCAAATCCTAATTTTTCTTTTCCCTCCTTCTTTCTTCCTTCTCCCTTCCCCTTTCTATCTCACCTTTCACTCTCTCTCTCTCTCTCCTCCATTAACAAGGTTTTACCTTCTTCTTCCTTCTTTCTTCTTCTATCATATTTTTTTTATTGTTCTACATGTATTTTCTTTTTCTTTTCTTATTTTTTTAATTATTCCTATTTTCTTTATTCTTCTTTTCCCTTTTTACATGGTGTTAGAAATTTTTTTGAGTCATTATCCCTCATTATATGCTTGTGACTTGTTACAATTTATTTGACAATTATTATTATTTTTTAGGGGATTGCTTGCATGTTCAATTTCATACTTTTTACATCTTGTTTAACATGCATGCTATGTGTTTGTGAAAAAGCCCATGTGGCATTATGCACTTCTCTATGTTACTATACTATCCAATGCTTGCTTTTCACAACTTTCCCTTATTATTTTATTAATTGAATTCAATTGTCAATACAAACGTGATGGTTTGTTACAAAGTAATGCTTGGTCTATGCTACTCATGCCCTTTGCCAGCATGCCAATAAACACCTTGCATTCACTTGTCTTTTTATGCACTAGCTATTTCCCATTGATGGCTTTACATATGTACTCGAGAGCATGTGTTAATGTCATCTACATTTTACTGTGCATCATTCACCCTCTTTTCCGTTTCCTTCCTTGCTGTATCTCTCTTTGAATTTAATTTTCTTTCTCTTCCCTTCTTTCAGGATGGCCACCAAGAAAGGAAAGGAGAAAGCAACTTCCAGACCACCAGCAAGAAGAGGAACTAAAAGAGCATTAGTAGCAAAACCTTCTTCAACCGCAGTCAAGCCCTCAACAAAACGAGTCAAGAGGATAATAAAGGTTGACGAAAAGGAGAAAGCCTTTCCAGCAAAGGACGTTGCGCGATTTTCCAATCGCTACTGTGAGCAGATGTTCCCCATCCTGGCAGAAAGGAACTATAACAATGAATACCTTCTTATCCTCCCGTCCAATATTGCCGCCTTTGTTGAGCCGCAAATTGAGCGAAGACAATGGGGTTTCCTACAGAAACAGCCAAGGCAGGTCAATCTTTCTTGGGTAGTTGAGTTCTACTCCAACTTCTACATGCCGACCCTGCAGTCTGTTTATGTCCGGCAGAAGCAAGTCCCCATCACAGAAGAGGCTATTCAGCAAGCTCTGAGTCTTCCCCCTATTCTAGGAGGAATGGACGCTTTTCAAGAAGCCATCCTTCAGCGTCAGAGATACCAATTCGACTGGGACTCCGTTCTCGGAGTCATCGCATTACCTGGCAGCCGTTGGATCTACCGATACCACCGTACCCGCCCTAAGGGAATCTTGGCTTCCGCACTTACCTTGGAGGCTCGCGTATGAGCACAGATCATGTCTCATTACGTCTTTCCGAGAACTCATGAGTCCTCTTTCACTGCAGACATGGCTGTTTTACTATAGTGCATCCTTACAGACCAACCTCTGAATCTCTCAAGACACATCCGGAATGCTTTGGAGCATGTACAAATCGCGGGCAACCTACCTTTTCCCGCCCTGGTCTTAGATCTTGTCTCAGCAGCCGGAGTCTCCTACAGAGCTGGGGACACCAAAGCCATGCTTCCACGGGATGATCAATATGTCCCTAACGGGAAATACCTCAGACTTTCAGCAGCCACTACAAGCTAGCCTACTGAGCCAGTTGAAGATATTCCTTCTTCAACACCACAAGCATCTACAACTGAGAAATTGCTCCAACAGATACTTGAAAAATTGGATCAGCATGAACTGAAAGCTAAGATGAGAGAGCGCCGTAACGAGCGCCGATTCAAACACCTCAAGGAGCTACTCAAGGGACGCTTCAGAGACTCAGACACCCCGGACTCCACTTCCTTTACTAGCACAGGGAGCCATGACAGTCCCGATGATGGAGATACTGCTACCAGCCCACCCCTGCTTCTGACAGATGGCACCAAGGACGGTGCAAAGCCTTAAGTGTGGGGAGGTCGGTCAGTACCTGACTTCCGGAGGTAAATTCTCTTCTTTGGCACCAATAATCAGGATATTTTAGTTAGATTTTCTTTCTTTTATAGAATAGAATAAATTGCATAGGTTAGAATAGTTGCATGCATGTTCTACTTGATTGAAAAGACAATAAGTTTCTTTTAAAATCTATCTTTGGAACAAAATTTCACTAATTTTTCAAAAAAATTCTTATGATAAATTTGCTTGAGTTGTATTTGGAACATGATATTTGAGTTAAAGAACACACAACCTGTGGAAGATTTGAGCCTTTATGAATGGTTACATTATTTAACCATAATTATTTTATTCTTGTGTGTTTACTTCTCTATGATTGTAATCTATATTTTGTTTTATCTTATATGTCCAATATTTATTATATTTACATGCTTGCACATGATTGAGGCCATTATTTATTTAAACTCACTTATCCAAATCAAGCCTACCCTTTTCAATTACCCTTGTTAACCACTTTGAGCCTTTAAAACCCCATTTGTTCTATATTTTACCACATTACTAACCTTACGCTGAAAAAAACAATTGCATATCCCAAATTGAATCTTTGGTTAGCTTAAGATAGAATTGTGTGTGCTAGTTAAGTTTGGGAATTTGTGGGAACAAAAGTTGTTAAGGGGATGTGTCATGAAAATTTAAAGGGAATTTGGATACCTATTTATGTGAAACTATAAGAATAAAAAAAATCTATGTGCATTGATAAGCTTTATTTATTTCAATTCCAATAAAAAAAAAGATGATAAACAAATAAATAAGGGGACAAAAATTACCCCAATGTTAAATTCAGAATTCAAAGATCAATGCACATATGATAGAATTAAAATACAAAGTTGAAACATGAGTATCGGTTGAAAAAGAGAATTATGGGTAGCTAAGCATGAATTTAAAAGTATATAGAGTATATGTATATTAGAAGAGAGCTTAGGTTAATTAAAGATTCAATTTATAAAGCCCACTTAGCCATATGTATACCCTTACCTGCACCTTGGCCCCATTACAATCCTGAAAAGACCTCATGATGTTTGCATTGGTATATTAACTGTTGTTGATTGGTTAGGAGAAAAACAAAAGTTAGAAAACATGACTAGAGAAGAATAGAGTGATTACCTTATACACTAGAGATTAGAGCGTACATACATTATCAGTGAGGGTTCAATGCTTGAATTTTCATGTTTCCTGCTTTCATAAGCTATCTTCTTGCACTTTTATCGGTTTTATTGTATAATGATAGAATTAGTGGAATTTGATTTGTAATTGTTTTGAAGGGCTTATTTACTTTTGATCAAGTGGACAATAATCATATAGTTGCATTTATTTATATATGTAGGATTGCATCGCATTTCATGAGTTTCTGCATGTTCATACTTATTTCCTTGTCTCCTTCAATTTAGCATGAGGACATGCTAATGTTTAAGTGTTGGGAGGTTGATAAACCACTATTTTATAGTTTATATTGTGTTTAATTGTGTGGTTTTGTCATGATCCTTACCCACTTATTCATCAATTTAGCATGAATTTAGATTTCCTTCCTAAATTCAGTACATGTTTGAAAATTTCTTCCTAGAGACTTTAATTATTTAATTTTAATTCTCCTTTATTCCATTCGATGCCGTGATCTGTGTGTCAAGTGTTTCAGGCTTTATAGGGCATGAATGAGATGGAGATTGGAGAAGAAGCTAGCAAAAATGGAAGGAACACAAGAATTTGAGGAGATAACCAGTGAGAAGTGACGCGGTCGCATGGCTCACGCGACCGCGCGAAGGAGCACAAATCGCAGTGACGCGGCCGCATGGCTTGCGCGGCTGAGCGGACTGGAAAGCGCAAACGACGCGGTAGCGTGGACGACGCGAACGCGTGGAGAGGAAAAAGCGCAAGCGACGCGTCCGCATGGATGACACGATCGCGTGACATGCGCGATCTGCATAATCTACAGAATTTGATGGGGGCGATTTTGGACCTTATTTCGGCCCAGTTTTCGGCCCGGAACAGCAGACTAGAGTCAGAGAATATGCAGAAACAACACAGACATTCATTGAGTAGTTTTAGATCTAGTTTTTCACTCTCTTAGGTTTTCTCTCTCTATTTTTTAGAATTTGGATTTTCAATTGGTCTTAGCATTGGAACATTGAGAAGAGTTATTTCCTCATCAAGACTTCATCATTCTAGTTTGTTCTCTTAACTTGGTTTTATTCTTCCATGTTCTTTGTTATGTTCAATTTTGTCATTCAGATACTTTTATGATTAATTGATGCAAGGATTATATCTTTTTAATTCAATTTCAATTCCAATAATCATGTCTTCTTTTAATTCCCTTTCATGTGCTATGGATTCTTTATTTACAATGCGTGAGTAGTTTCATTACTTGATGGGGAGTTGATTAAAAGGAACTCTTGAGTTGGAAGGATTGAAGGAAAATTTGTAGTTGGGTTAAATGTTGGATTGCTATCCTGTCACCAACGCCAATCCCTTTGAACTAAGTGGGTTGTAACTCGTGAATAGATCTGGCATTCCAACTTGTTTGACTTTCCCTTACCTAGTAAAGGATAACCAAACAGAGTAACCGTTAATTATAAATCAATCTTAAAAATTACTCCATCAATGATAGAGATTCTAACTAATCAATTCCCAGTCAAGGCTTTTATTTATATTATTTAAAATTCCTCAATTTAAATTCCAATTTACTTAGCTTAACTTCTTGGAACATCTGATTAATAAAACGGCACACTTTTCTGCAACTCGTTGGGAGACGACCTGGGACTTAAAACTCCCAGTAATTTTAATTTAAACTCTCTGTGACATATTTCTAAATTGATATGCAGATTTTCGGTGAGTTAAGAACTATACTTGCAACGTAACCATTTTAATAAATTTTTAATTCACCAGCTACTGCTTCCCATCAGTCCTCTATGGTTTCTACACGGCTAATCAACTGTGGGATTTCTCGTCTCGGATGAAAAATACCAGGTACAGCTACCGTATGGCTAATCATCTGTCGGTTCCCACTAGTGTCGGAATAGAATCCATTGATCCTTTTGCATACTCTCACTTGCGCCCAACATTCGCAAGTTTGAAGCTCTTTATAGCCATCCCTTCCCGGATCCTACTCGGAATACCATAGACAAGGTTTAGACATTCCGGATCCCACAAAGGTTTTAATCTTAGATTCAGATGCTCTGTTGTCAGGAGAGATGATGTGAATCCTAGATTGGAAACCAAAGAGAATATACTCCGGCTGTCTTCCAATGACTACGTTGAACATCATGTAGACCACTTTGTGGTTGTCAGGCACGCGATCTTGGCTAAGCGAGTAACGAAGATTGTCGGTGATTGTCATGGGTCACCCCTTCATTCTGACTTAACTGAATTAAGAACAAGAGTATATCTTGGAGAAGAAGTAGGTATGAATTGAAGGAAAAACAATAGTACTTGCATTAATTCATGAAGAACAACAGAGCTCCACTTTAATCTATAGTGTGTAGAAACTCCACCATGGAAAATACATAAGTGAAAGGTCTAGGCATGGCCGTGAGGCCAGCCTCCAAACGTGTATAATAGTCTATGATAGCATCAAAATGATCAAAGATGATCAAAAGATATAAAATAAATCTCTAAAAGTAGTTTTTATACTAAACAAGTATCCTAGGGTTACAGAAAATGAGTAACTAAGTGTAGATAGTGCAGAAATCCACTTATGGGGCCCACTTGGTGTGTGCTTGGGCTGAATATTGAAGCTATTTCGTGCATAGGCTGTTCCTGGAGTTAAACACCAGCTTTCGTGCCAGTTTGGGCGTTTAACTCCAATTCTGGTGCCAGTTTGGGTGTTTTAGGCCAAGATGTTTTAGGCTGAATTTGAACGCCAGTTTGGGCAATCAAATCTCGGGCAAAGTATGAAATATTATATATTTCTGGAAAGCCCAAGATGTCTAATTTCCAACGCAATTGAGAGAGCACGATTTGGGCTTCTGTAGCTCCAGAAAATCCATTTCGAGTGCAAGGATGTCAGAATCCAACAGCATCTGCAGTCCTTTTTCAGCCTCTGAATTAGATTTTTGCTCAGGTCCCTCAATTTCAGCCAGAAAATACCTGAAATCATAGAAAAACACACAAACTCTTAGTAAAGTCCAGAAATGTAATTTTTGAATAGAAACTAATAAAATTATAATAAAAAGTAACTAAAATATACTAAAAACGATGTAAAAACAATGCCAAAAAGAGTATAAATTATCCGCTCATCAGGAGCCTTCGATAAGCTAGGCCTCCAAACCAAAAATATGCAAAGCCATCACAACGGGGTAACTGGACTCGGGAACAACTTCCTCAAACCAAACGGTTCCATATTGTTACCACTAACTATCGAAACCGGGAGCTAGGGAAAAACCATATTCTCTGAGTTCGTGATCCTCAAAGATTCCACCGCTTACAACATCATCATCGGAAGAAAGACGATCAACGATCCCTCTGCCGTTATTGTTCATACACTGGTCTGAACTACTAGGTCGGGCTAGCTGAAGACAAAGGGACCGATCTCATGAAAGGATGGACCACTTACCGACCTCCCCACAAAAGAGCTCGGAGGATTTCCAAAGAGGCCCAAAACGAAAAGCCACCACCTACTAAGAAGAGATTGGCAAAACATATGATCTCACCCATGAAAAGATAAGATGAGATAACAAACTTATCTCAAGGAAGATCAACCAAACACTATTATAAATACACTGGAGCACCCTGGTATAACTCATACTCCAATTCTACAAAAACCTTCCTAAATCCCGTACTAACTTAAGCATCGGAGTCTCTTGCAGGTACCACCACCTTCCGGAGATCGAGGACCAGCAGCACTTCAACCTGCAACAAGTCGGATGCGACAGGCCAGACCAGACCGGAAGATCTCGTCCAAGATCGACCTCGAAGTTTCAGGTAACCCTCGGAACATTGGCGTCATTGCCGGGGACCTGGAAGTCATCCCAAGATCATGGCAAACGACCCTCTTAACAATGACTACACCTCTGGCTTAGAATATAGTACACCAACAAAAACACGGATGTTACACCACCATCACCGAAAGAAGCAAACCACTCTAAAGGAGACAAACAACCTCAAAACACAGAAATTCTAGACGCCATTCATGAGCAATAGGATTACCTCAAACAGCTCAAACAAGAGGCTGAAATACAATGAGAAGCCGAGCGAGACCTGCAAAGAGAAACAAGACGGCGTAGAGAGCTTGAAGGCAAATTTCAGAACCTCAAAGCTGATCTCAAAGCCAGGAATACTCGATCCAATCGTGATGACAGTCTCCACAGAGAACAAGACCTATTCACAAAAGAAATCATGAAGGCTAAAGTCCCAAAGGACTTCAAAGCCACTGACATGATCCCGTACGACGGAACATCCGAACCAAGCCATCATCTCAGCAACTTTAGGAGTCGGATGTATCTCACGGATGCCTCTGACGCAACTCGCTGCAAGGCCTTCCTGACTATTCTCACCAAAACGGCCATAAAGTGGTTTGACAGCCTCCCCTCGAGGTCAATCACAAGCTTTTGTTGACCTCGCTAAAAAGTTCCTAGCCAGGTTCTCCATTCAAAAAGCCAAAACCAAACACGCGCCAAGTCTACTAGGGATCAAGCAAGAAGATCGAGAAAGCCTCCGAAGCTACATTGAAAGATTCAATAAAGCATACCTGGACATACAGAATCTCCCCACAGAAGCGGCTATCATGGGACTTATCAACAGCCTACGAGAAGGGCCCTTCAGTCACTCCATATCTAAGAAACGAGCTGAGAAATACATCAACATAGAGGAAAACTCTGACTAGGGGAAACCTCCAAATCCGGGTTCTCCTACCCCTCCCGGGACAAAGACAAAGAGCCAAGAAAGAAGGAGGACCAACCCGCAGAGAAACCCAGGAAATACCATAACTATACCCCTCTTCGGGTATCTTTAGTAGACGTCTATCGGAAAATATGCAACACGGAAAATATCCCCCCACCCCGCCTGGTTAAGCACAAAAGGGGAGAAAGTCAGACTCAGTACAGCGAGTACCACAAAATCTACGGGCACCCCACAAATGAATGCTACGACTTGAAGAACGTCACAAAAAAATTGGCCTGAAATGGAAGGCTAGATCAATTCTTAGCCAACAGAACGGATGAGCCAAAAAAGAAAAGGAGGGATGAAGAGGGAGGATGAGCTGAATGCCCCCCTCACACCCCAGAAAGGCACGTCCATATGATCAACGGAGGATTTGTTGGAGAAGGGATCTCAAACTCATCCTGCAAGAGACAGCTTAAAGAAATATACCACGTCGGAGAATGGAGTATGTCGCCCGACCTCCCAACCATTTCTTTCACCAATGAAGACGCCGCTGGCATCATCCCTTGAAATGACGATCCTGTGGTTATTACCATTATACTGGCCAATGCTAATCTCTACCAAACACTGGTTGACCAGGGAAGCTCGACAAACATCCTATTCAAATATGCCTTCGACAAGCTCGGATTAGAAGAAAAGGAGCTAAGAGCATATCCCAAGAGCCTATTCGGACTAGGAGACGCTCCGATCCAGCCCCTTGGGTACATTCCACAACATGCCACCTTCGTAAAGGGAGCCTGATCTAGGACGCTAAGCATAGACTACATCACTGGATGAGACTAAACCCTACAAAATATACCTTTGTGGTAGAAGCTAACAAATTCCTAGGGTTCATACTTACCCAAAGAGGCATTGAGGCAAACCGAGACAAATGCCAAGCCATTGATAAACCACTATTTATTGGTTTATCTTGTGCTCAATTGAGTGGTTTTTATCAATTCTTTACTCACTTATTCATAGAAATCGCATGTACATTTTCCTTCCTGATTTTGTGCTATGATTGAAAACATGCTTCTTTGGCCATATATTTGCTAATATTAATCCTCTCTTATTACCATTCGATGTCGTGATATGTGCATTAAGTGATTTCAGGGATTACAGGGCAGGAATGGCATAGAGGATGGAAAAGAAGCATGCAAAAGTGAAAGGAATAAAAGAAATTGAAGGAACCGCAAAGCTGTCAGCCCTGACCTCTTCGCACTCAAATGGTCATAACTTGAGCTACAGAGGTCCAAATGAGACGGTTCTAGTTGTGTTGGAAACCTAACATCTCGGGCTTCGCAATGATATATAATTTGTGATAGCTGCCCCGAAGAAAGGTGACACGCACGCGTGGATGACGCGCACACATGACATGGAGAAAATTCAATCCACGCGTACACGTGGACGACGCGTACGCGTGGACGACGCGTACGCGTGACTTTGCCGCGTGCTGGACATTTCAGAAATCGCTGGGGGTGATTTTTGGGCTGTTTTTGACCCAGTTTTCGACCCAGAAAACACAGATTAGAGGCTATAAAGTGGGGGAATCCATTCATTCAATGATACAACATTCATTATTCACAATTTTAAGTTTTTAGATGTACTTTTTTTAGAGAGAGAGGCTCTCTCCTCTCTCTTAGGTTTCTAGGATTAGGATTTCTCTTAGTTTATGGTTATTTCTTCATTACAGGTTCAATGTTTCTTTACTTTAGTTTCTCTTCTACTTTTATTCATTCTATTACTTTAGCTGATTACTTGATGTTGCCAATTTAGTTTATGAATTCCTATGTTTAATTTGATTTTCCATTTAATATAAATTGAGGTATTTCAGATTTAAAAGCTAAGCTTTTTGTTTTTCCATAACCATTAATGGCACCTAATGCTGGAGAAACTTCTAGAAAGAGGAAAGGGAAGGCAATTGCTTCCACCTCCGAGTCATGGGAGATGGAGAGATTCATCTCAAAAGTGTATCAAGACCACTTCTATGAAGTTGTGGCCAAGAAGAAGGTGATCCCCGAGGTCCCCTTCAAGCTCAAAAAGAGTGAATATCCAGAGATCCGACATGAAGTTCGAAGAAGAGGTTGGGAAATCCTCACTAACCCCATTCAACAAGTCGGGATCTTAATGGTTCAAGAGTTCTATGCCAATGCATGGATCACTAAGAACCATGACCAAAGTGTGAATCCAAACCCAAAGAATTGGCTCACAATAATTCGGGGAATTACTTGGATTTTAGTCCGGAAAATGTGAGGTTAGCATTCAACTTGCCAATGATGCAAGGAGATCCTCACCCTTTCACTAGAAGGGTCAACTTTGATCAAAGGTTGGACCAAGTCCTTAGGGACATTTGTGTGGAAAGAGCACAATGGAAGAGAGACTCAAGAGGCAAGCCGGTTCAACTAATAAGGCTTGAACTCAAACCAGTGGCTAGGGGATGGTTGGAGTTTATCCAACTATCTATAATTCCTACTAGCAACCGGTCTGAAGTCACAATATACCGGGCTATCATGATCCATAGTATCATGAATAGAGAGGAAGTAGAAGTTTATGAGATCATATCCCTAGAACTCTACAAGGTGGCAGACAAACCCTCCACTTTGGCAAGGTTAGCCTTCCCACATCTCATTTGTCACCTATGCAATTCAGCCGGAATTGCCATAGAGGGAAATATCCTCATTGAAGAGGACAAGCCCATCACTAAGAATAGGATGGAGCAAACAAGAGAGCCCACTCATGGACCTCAACAAGAGCATGAGGAAATTCCTCATCTTGAAATCCCTGAGATGCGTCAAGGGATGCACTTTCCTCCACAAAACTATTAGGAGCAAATCAACACCTCCTTAGGAGAATTAAGTTTCAACATGGGACAACTAAGGATGGAGCACCAAGAGCATTCCCTCCACCTCCATGAAATTAGAGAAGACCAAAGAGCCATGAGGGAGGAGCAACAAAGGCAAGGAAGAGACATTCAGGAGCTAAAGCACTCCATAAGATCTTCAAGAGGAAGAACTAGCCGCCATCACTAAGGTGGATCCGTTCTTTAATTTCCTTGTTCTTATTTTTTCTGTTTTTCGAAAATTACGCTTTATGTCTTGTCTATGTTTGTGTCTTTATTACATGATCATTAGTGTCTTGTGTCTATGTATTAAAGCTACGAATGTCCTATGAATCCATCACCTTTCTTAAATGAAAAATGTTTTTAATTGCAAAAGAACTAGAAATGCATGATTTTGAATTCTATCTTGAAATTAGTTTAATTATTTTGATGTGGTGGCAATACCTTTTGTTTTCTGAATGAATTCTTAAACAGTGCATATTTTTGATAGTGAAGTTTATGAATGTTAAAATTGTTGGATCTTGAAAGAATAATGAAAAAGGAGAAATGTTATTGATAATCTGAAAAATCATAAAATTGATTCTTGAAGCAAGAAAAAGCAGTGAAAAGCTTGCAGAAAAAAAGTGGCGAAAAAAAAAAGAGAAAAGCAAGCAGAAAAAGCCAGTAGCCCTTTAAACCAAAAGGCAATGGTAAAAGGATCTAAGGCTTTGAGCATTAATGGATAGGAGGGCCCACAGGAATAAAATCCTTGCCTAAGCGGCTAAACCAAGCTGTCCCTAACCATGTACTTGTGGCATGAAGGTGTCAAGTGAAAAGCTTGAGACTGAGCGGTTAAAGTTGTGATCCAAAGAAAAAGGAGTGTGCTTAAGAGCTCTAGACACCTCTAACCGGGGACTCTAGCAAAGCTAAGTCACAATCTAAAATGGTTCACCCAGTTATGTGTCTGTGGCATTTATGTATCCGGTGGTAATACTGGAAAACAAAATGCTTAGGGTCACGGCCAAGACTCATAAAGTAGCTGTGTTCAAGAATCAACATACTAAACTAGGAGAATCAATAACACTATCTGAATTCTGAGTTCCTATAGATGCCAATCATTCTGAACTTCAAAGGATAAAGTGAGATGCCAAAACTGTTCAGAAGCAAAAAGGCTCCAAGACCCGCTCATCTAATTGAAGCTAATCTCCATTGATAAGTTTGGAATTTATTGTATATTCTCTTTTTTTATCCTATTTTGTTTCTAGTTCCTTTGGGACAAGCAACAATATAAGTTTGGTGTTGTGATGAGCGGATAATTTATACCCTTTTTGGCATTATTTTTATATAATTTTTAGTATGTTTTAGTTACTTTTATTATAATTTTGTTAGTTTCTATTCAAAAATCACATTTTTGGACTTTACTAGGAGTTTGTGTATTTTTCTATGATTTCAGGTATTTCTAGCTAAAATTGAGGGACCTGAGCAAAAATCTGATTCAGAGGCTGAAAAAGGACTGCAGATGCTGTTGGATTCTGACCTCCCTGCAGTTGAAATGGATTTTCTGGAGCTTCAGAAGCCCAATTGGTGCGCTCTCAGTTGCGTTGGAAAGTAGACATCCTGGGCTTTCTAGAAATATATAATAGCCCATACTGTTCCCGAGATTTGATGGCCAAACTGGTATTCAAAGTCAGCCTAAAACATCTTGGCATTAAACGCCCAAACTGGCACCAAAGCTGGAGTTTAACTCCAGGAACAACCTATGCACGAAAAGGCTTCAATGTTCAGCCCAAGTACAGACCAAGTGGGCCCCGGATGTGGATTTCTGCACTATCTACACTTAGTTACTCATTTTCTATAACCCTAGGATACTAGTTTAGTATAAAAACTACTTTTAGAGATTTATTTTATATCTTTTGATCATATTTGATCACTTTTGATCTTGGATCGTCTTTTTGACCATCTTATGCTCTTGTACACGTTTGGAGGCTGGCCTCACGACCATGCCTAGACCTTTCAGTTATGTATTTTCCACGGTGGAGTTTCTACACCCCATAGATTAAGGTGTGGAGCTCTGTTGTTCTTCATGAATTAATGCAAGTACTATTCTTTTTCCTTAAATTCACGCCTACTTCTTCTCCATGATATACTCTTGTTCTTAATTCAGTTAAGTCAGAATGAAGGGGTGACCCGTGACAATCACCCACAATCTTCGTTACTCGCTTAGCCAAGATCGCGTGCTTGACAACCACAAAGCGGTCTACATGATGTTCAACGTAGTCATTGGATAACAGCCGGAGTATATTCTCTTGGGTTTCTAATCTACGATTTACATAAGGAAATGCCCCTCTGAAATATTTTCAGAATAGGTGTAGTTGGATATCTTTTACTATGGGCTTACAGAAAAGCCCAAATATCTCAAGACCACTCAGCTGGTGGATCTATACATATGAGAAAGACAATTAAAGAGGCTCAGAGCTCATTGATACCATTGCTAGAAATCATATCTATACTTAAGTAGTGGATCTTCCATGAAAGAAGAAGCTAAAGCAGTATCCACTGAACTTAGTCCTCAATAACAAGTTGCTAAACTCAATCAGCAAGTGCTTATTAGAATAAAACAATTCGCAGAATTCAAAGAGATGCTCCAAGACAATAAAAATGCTAACCAGAACATGGAAGCACAATTGGATCAGACAAGACAGCAGCTATCTAAACAATAACAGAAGAATGCCAAGCTATTCAATTAAGGAGTGGGAAGACATTGAATGTTTCAACTCAAAGCAGCAGAAAGCCAAGAAAGGAACAACTGACAGAGGATGACCAACCCACTGCCCAAATCCCTCTGAGGATAGTAAGGGCCCAGAGAGGAATGATTCTGGCGTTCAAAGGCCAGAAAAGAGCAAGGAAGTGGCATTAAACGCCTAAGGAATGGCCAGTTCTGGCGTCCAAACGCCAGAAAGGAGGCAATCTGGCGTGAAACGCCCATGCAGCACCAATTCTGGCGTTCAAATGCCAATAAGGGATCAGACACCTACGAGTGTTGGTAGCAACCCCCTTAAGCAGGCTTCTCCAACCACTTCTGTAGGAAATAAACCTACAGCAACTAAGGTTGAAGAATACAATCCAAGATGCCATATCCTCAGAAACTCTGCCAAGCGGAATAGGATAAACAATTTGCCCGCTTTGCAGACTATCTCAGACTCTTGAAATAAAGATTTTGTTTGCAGAGCACTTGAGCAAATACCCTCTATGCTAATTCATGAAAAGATCTTAAGTCATAAGAAGGATTGAAGAGAAACTAAAAAATTTATCTCACTGAAGAATGCAGTGCAGTCATTCTGAAAGCTTGCCAGAAGCTTAAAGATCCCGGATGCTTTATGATACCATGTACATTAGAGGGTCCTTGTACCAAGACAGCTCTATGTGATCTTGGGCAAGTATCAACCAAATACCTGCATCCACTATCAAAAAGCTTGGTTTGACTGATGAGGTTAAACCAACCCAGATATGCCTCCAACTTGCTGATGGCTCTATTAAGATTCCATCAGGGATAATTGAGGAATGATTGTCAAAGTTGGGCCATTTGCCTTCCCACTGACTTATAGTGCTGAAAATGGAGGAGCACAAGAGTGCAACTCTCATTCTAGATGACCTTTCCTAGCAACTGGACGAACCCTCATTGACTCCAAAAGGGGAGATAACCCTGAGAGTCAATGAGGATGAGCTTAAGTTGAATGTTGTCAAAGCTATGCAGCATCCAAACACATCAAAAGACTGCATGAGCACTGATATTATTGACTCCCTAGGAAGAGGTCAATATGAATGAGAGGTATCGAATCAAGCTAGAGGACATTTTTAAAGATGTTCAGCCTGATATGGAGGAACCAGAGAAACAGAAGAACCTCTAAAAGTTCTTCAAGAAGAGGAGAAGCCTCCTAAACCCGAGCTCAAACCACTACCACCATCCCTTAAATATGCATTTTTGGGAGAAGATGACACTTTTCCAGTAATCATAAGCTCTACTTTAGAGCCACAGGAAGAGAAAGCACTAATTCAGGTGCTAATGACACACAAGACAGCTTTTGGGTGGTCCATAAGTGATTTTAAGGGCATTAGCCCAGCTAGATGCATGCACAAGATCCTGTTGGAGGATGATGCCAAGCCAGTGTTTAACCACAGAGACGGCTGATGAGCGGATAATTTATACGCTTTTTGACACTGTTTTAGTATGTTTTTAGTAGGATCTAGTTACTTTTAGGGATGTTTTCATTAGTTTTTATGTTAAATTCACATTTCTGGACTTTACTATGAGTTTGTGTGTTTTTCTGTGATTTCAGGTATTTTTCTGGCTGAAATTGAGGGACTTGAGCAGAAATCAGATCAGAGGTTGAAAAAGGACTGCTGATGCTGTTGGATTCTGACCTCCCTGCACTCAAAGTGGATTTCTGAGCTACAGAACTCGAAATGGCGCACTTCCAATTGCGTTGGAAAGTAGACATCCAGGGCTTTCCATCAATATATAATAGTCCATACTTTGGCCAAGAATGGACGACGTAAACTGGCGTTCAACGCCAGCCTTCTGCCCAAATCTGGCGTCCAGCGCCAGAAAAGGATCCAAAACCAGAGTTGAACGCCAAACTGGCACAGAAACTGGCGTTCAACTCCACAAATGGCCTCTGCACGTGCTACACTATGCTCAGCCCAAACACACACCAGTGGCCCCGGAAGTGGATTTATGCATCAATTACTTACTCATGTAAACCCTAGTGACTAGTTATTATAAATAGGACCTCTTACTAGTCTTTTTGACCATCTTTGGTCTCAGTTTTAATCATTGTTCATCTTAGGAGACTATTGATCTCGTTTAGGGGGCTGGCCATCTCGGCCATGCCTGGACCTTCACTTATGTATTTTCATACGGTAGAGTTTTACACTCCATAGATTAGGGTGGAGCTCTGCTGTCCTCAAAGATTAATGCAAGTATACTGTTTCTATTCATTCTTCTTATTTCTCTCTAAGATATCCATTCGCACCCAAAACGTGATGAAGGTATGATTATGTGTGACGTCATCATCCTTCCTTATGAACGCGTGCCTGAAAACACTTCTGTTCTACATGAAATAAGCTAGAATGAGTATCTCTTGATCTCCTAACCAGAATTCGTGGCGTAAGCTAGAATGATGGCGGCAATTCAAGAGAATCCGGAGGTCTAAACCTTGTCTGTGGTATACTGAGTAGGTTCAATGATTGAATGACTGTGACGAGCTTCAAACTCGCGAGTGCTGGCGTTATGACAGACGCAAAAGGAGGGTGAATCCTATTCCAGCATGATCGAGAACCGACAGATGAATAGCCGTGCGTGACAGGGTGCGTGAGCATATTATTCACTGAGAGGAGGGGATGTAGCCACTGACAACGGTGATGCCTTGCATACAGCCAGCCATGGAAAGGGAGACAGATTGGATGAAGATAGCAGGAAAGCAGAGGTTCAGAGGAACGAAAACACTCCATTCGCTTACGAAATCTCCCAATGATACATAGTATCTCTATCCCTTTTATTATATCATATTCGAACTCCATGATATTTATCGCCTATGATTTAAAGGGCATGTGTCATACCAACAATCTCCGTGGGATTCGACCTTTACTCACGTAAGGTATTACTTGGACGACCCAGTGCACTTGCTGGTTAGTTGTATCAAAGTTGTGCAATTATGAATAAGATCAAGCACCAAGCTTGGAGCCATACCAGGGATTATTCGAACCTGGAGATCACAATTTCGTGCACCAAGTTTTGGCGCGTTGCCGGGGGTTGTTTGAGTTTGGACAACTGACGGTTCATCTGTTGCTCAGATTAGGTATTTTCTTTTCGTTTGTTTTCAAAATAAAATCTTCAAATTTTCTCCTTTGTTTCGAAAAAAAAAAAAAATTTAAAATGTTTCAAAAATAAATTATTCTATGGTTTCAGATTTTTAAGAATGAATTCTAGTGTTTCATGAAGCATATGAAGCCTGGCTGGCTGTAAAGCCATGTCTAAATTTATTTGGACTAGAGGCTTGCAATTTGTTATCAAGATCAATATACTCTGGTGTTAAAGGCTAAAGCCTGGCTGGCATTGGCCATGTCTAGTGTTTTGGACTGAGCTTTCTTGAAGCTTGGCTGGCTAGTGAGCCATGTCTAATTCCTGGACTGAGCTTTAGACTAAGAATGCAAGATTCCTGGAATTCATATTAAAATTTTGGAATCCTTATTTTCCCTTTTCAATAAATTTTTCGAAAAAAAAATCCCAAAAAAAAATTTAGAAAACATAAAATCAAAAAAATATTTCCTGTTTCTGTTTGAGTCATGTTATAAGTTTGGTGTCATTGCATGTGCATCTTGCATTTTTCGAAAATTTCATGCATTCATAGTGTTCTTCATGATCTTCAAGTGTTCTTGGTAAGTCTCTTGTTTGATCTTGATGATTTTTTGTTTTGTGTCTTTCATGTTTATCATATGCATTCTTGAATTCTTAATGCCTAAGCATTAAAGAATTCTAAGTTTGGTGTCTTGCATGTTTTCTTTGCATTAAAAAATTTTTCAAAATTATGTCTGATGTTCATCTTGACATCATAGTGTTCTTGGTGTTCATCTTGACATTCATAGCATTCTTGCATTCATCACATGTTTTGATCTAAAAATTTCATGCATTGCATAATTTTCATGTTTTTCTCTCTAAAAAATTCAAAAATCAAAAAATCTTCCTTTTCTTCATCAAATTCAAAATTTGATGACTTTTCAAAATTTTAAAATCAATTTTCATAGTCAAATCAAATTTTAATTGAAATCTATCTTTTTCAAATCTTTTTAAAATAAATCTTTTTCAAATTTTGTTATTTTCGATTTAAAAATATTTTTCAAAATTTTTTTATTTTAATATCAAATTTCGAAAATATATCATTATGTTTGATTCAAATTTGAGTTTTTACTTCTAAAATTCAAACTAGTTTAGAATATATCTTGTGATTCTTGATCAAGTCATTAATTGTGATTTAAAATAATTTTTCAAAACTAATCTATCAATCTTTTCAAAATATTTCTTATCTTATTTTTTAAAAAATATCTTTCAAAATTTTTCTAATTCCTAATTTATTTTCAAAAAATTGTTTCAACTAACTAACTAACTTTTGTTTGTTTTTACTTTTTCAAACACCTAAATTCTCTCTCATTTCGAAAATATCTCCCTTTCAAAAATTTCTTTTTTAATTAATAATTATTTTTATTTTATTTTATTTCAAAAAAAAATTCAAAAATACTAACAAATTTTCAAAAAACCATTAAAAAATAACTCCTTTTCAAATAATTTTCGAAATTATATCTCCATCCTATTCTATTTATTCATTCATATCCTAACATTCATCTCAATTCTTATAGTACGTTGCATTTTCTTTCATCCTGCTTTGTCTCCCCCTCTTTTCTTCCACTCACAAAGGGATCCCTATACTGTGGTATAAAGGACCTCTATTATTATTATTATTTTTCTGTCCATTCTTCCTTGTCATATGAGCAGGAGCAAGGATAAGAACATTCTTGTGGAAGCAGACCCAGAACCTGAAAGAACTCTGAAGAGAAAATTAAGAGAAGCTAAAATACAACAATCCAGAGATAACCTTTCAGAAATTTTCGAACAGGCAGAGGAGATGGCAGCCGAAAATAATAATAATGTAAGGAAGATGCTTGGTGACTTTACTGCACCTAATTCCAATTTACATGGAAGAAGCATCTCCATTCCTGCCATTGGAGCAAACAACTTTGAGCTGAAACCTCAATTAGTTTCTCTGATGCAGCAGAACTGCAAGTTTCATGACTTCCATCTGAAGATCCTTTTCAGTTCTTAACTGAATTCTTGCAGATATGTGATACTGTTAAGACTAATGGAATAGATCCTGAAGTCTACAGGCTCATGCTTTTTCCTTTTGCCGTAAGAGACAGAGCTAGATTATGGTTGGATTCTCAACCTAAAGACAGCCTGAACTCTTGGGATAAGCTGGTCACGGCTTTCTTAGCCAAGTACTTTCCTCCTCAAAAGCTGAGCAAGCTTAGAGCTGATGATCGAACCTTCAGGCAGAAAGAAGGTGAATCTCTCTATGAAGCTTGGAAAGATACAAACAGTTGACCAAAAAGTGTCCTTCTGACATGCTTTCAGAATGGACCATCCTGGATATATTCTATGATGGTCTGTCTGAGTTATCTAAGATGTCATTGGATACTTCTGCAGGTGGATCCATTCACCTAAAGAAAACGCCCGCAAAAGCTCAAGAACTCATTGACATGGTTGCTAATAACCAGTTCATGTACACTTCTGAAAGGAATCTTGTGAGCAATGGGACGCCTATGAAGAAGGGAGTTCTTGAGGTTGATACTCTGAATGCCATATTGGCTCAGAATAAAATATTGACTCAGCAAGTCAATATGATCTCTTAGAGTCTGCATGGAATGCAAGCTGCATCCAACAGTACTCAAGAGGCTTCTTCTGAAGAAGAAGCTTATGATCCTGAGAACCCTGCAATAGCAGAGGTAAATTACTTAGGTGAACCTTATGGAAACACCTATAACTCAACATGGAGAAATCATCCAAATTTCTCATGGAAGGATCAAAAGCCTCAACAAGGCTTTAATAATGGTGGAAGAAACAGGTTTAGCAATAGCAAGCCTTTTCCATCATCCACTCAGCAACAGACAGAGAACTCTGAACAAAATGCTTCTAATTTAGCAATCTAGTCTCTGATCTATCTAAGGCCACTGTAAGTTTCATGAATGAAACAAGGTCTTCCATTAGAAATCTGGAAGCACAAGTGGCCAGCTGAGTAAAAGGATCACTGATATCCCTCCTAGTACTCTCCCAAGCAATACAGAAGAGAATCCAAAAGGAGAGTGCAAGGCCATTGACATAAGCGCCATGGCCGAACCTCTGAGGAGAGGAGAGGACGTGAATCCCAAGGAGGAGGACCTCCTGGGACGTCCAGTGATCAATAAGGAGCTTCCCTCTGAGGAACCAAAGGACTCTGAGGCTCATCTAGAGACCATAGAGATTCCATTGAACCTCCTTATGCCCTTCATGAGCTCTGATGAGTATTCCTCTTCTGAAGAGAATGAGGATGTCACTGAAGAGCAAACTGCCAAGTTCCTTGGTGCAATCATGAAGCTGAATGCCAAATTGTTTGGCATTGATGCTTGGGAAGTTGAACCTCCCTTGTTCATCAATGAACTAAGTGATCTGGATCAACTGACATTGCCTCAGAAGAGACAGGATCCTGGAAAGTTCATAATACCCTGTACCATAGGCACCATGATCTTTAAGGCTCTGTGTGACCTTGGTTCAGGAATAAACCTCATGCCCCTCTCTGTAATAGAGAAATTGGGAATCTATGGGGTGCAAGCTGCTAAAATCTCACTAGAGATGGCAGACAGCTCAAGAAGAAAGGCTTAAGGACAAGTAGAGGACGTGTTAGTAAAGGTTGAGGGCCTTTACATCCCTGCTGATTTCATAGTCCTGGATACTGGAAAGGAAGAGGATGAATCCATCATCCTAGGAAGACCTTTCCTGGCCACAGCAAGAGCTGTGATTGATGTTGACAGAGGTGAAATAGTCCTTCAATGAATGAGAACTCCCTTGTATTCAAAACTCAAGGATCTCCCTCTGCAACCATGGAGAGGAAGCTTGAAAAGCTTCTCTCAAAGCAGAGTCAACCAGAGCCCCCACAGTCAAACTCTAAGTTTGGTGTTGGGAGGCCACAACCAAACTCTAAGTTGGTGTTGAACTCCCATATCCAAACTCTAAGTTTGGTGTTGGAGAGTCTCAACAAAGCTCTGCACATCTGTGAGGCTCCATGAGAGCCCACTGTCAAGCTATTGACATTAAAGAAGCGCTTGTTGGGAGGCAACCCAATGTTTATCTAATTCTTATTTTATTGTTTTTCATGTTTTCTTAGGTTCATGATCATGTGGAGTCACAAAATAAATATAAAAATTGAAAACGGAATCAAAAACAGCAAAAAAAAAATCACACCCTGGAGGAGCTCTTCCTGGCGTTCAAAACGAACAGAGCATGGTTCTGGCGCTGAACGCCCAAAATGGGCAGCTCTCTGGCGCTAACGCCAGAACAGGCATGGTTTGGCGTTCAACGCAGAAATAGCACACAGATGGGCGTTGAACGCCCAAATGGCCACCAACCTGGCGCTGAACGCCCAGAGTTGGGTACAAAGGCATTTTTACATGCCTAATGGGTGCAGGGATGTAATTCCTTGAACACCTCAGGATCTGTGGACCCCACAGGATCCACTCAGGATCTGTGGACCCCACAGGACCACCTACCTCCACTCACCTCTTTCACCCACTCTTTCACCACAACCATAAACACTCTTCCCCAAAACCTTCACCAATCACCTCAAACTCTC